>NW_019154511.1:2077-4577 GCF_002288905.1 Enhydra lutris kenyoni | reverse complement strand
GGTATGAAGGCCAGTTCCAGTGGAGCCCCATACTCCAGGACAGGGAGTCGGAATTTGACCCTGAATCTGACTTTAGTCACTCTGAAGGCTTTCAACTAGAGGGGGCTGGACTGCCTGGAATCCCAAGGTCCAAGTCTTCTTCTGATGCCCCAGAAGAGTTTGTGGGGAAGGACCACATAGGGAAGGTGCTGGACTGTTCATTGAATGAATGAATGCACCTTTGGAAGGTTGTGCGGACTCACGTCCAGGGACAACTACAGTTCCACAGGTGCCCTAGACCCCGGAGGCTACCAGAGGCACTGGCTGTAGGCGGGGATCCAGGAGCTGTGCCCTTGGTCACATCCCCGCCCAGGTTCATGGCCTGGAGTCCTGACTGCAGGGAAGGACAGTGTGCACGCAGCAGGGTGCGTGAATAGAGGTGAATAGAGGGTCTTCCCGCTTGCTCCTGGGCGACCCCTGCCAGACCCCTGCCCCTTCCCAAACCCTGGTCACCTGCTCTGTTTGCATTCGACCCTTGCAAGGCACGTGGCCTTTTGCCACTACAGTGTCACTTGGCTCTGCCCCCGGACACCTAGACAGGAGCCTTCGATTTACTCCTGCCAAACCATACCCCGCGTCCTGCCTGCCTGGCATGGTTCTCCACCAAGGAAGCAGGTTGGCCTCCAGGGTCGGGGCAGGCTCCTCTCCTCCGTGCAGGCCCCGACCCCTACTGCGCGGGACCTGCCACTTAGCCCCGCCCCGTGCGGGGTCCTCCCGCCCCCCGCCCCCCGCCCCCCGCCCCCCGCCGTCCTGAGCGCCTGGGCTGGCTTGCGAGCAGGGGGGGCGGTCCTGAAAGCTGTAGCTGGGAGGGCCCCGGCCCAAGGGCGGCTGCTGAGGGGCTCGGAGCCAGTCGGGGCGGGGCGGAGGGTGGTGGGAGGGTGCGAGGGCGGGCCGGGGGCCGGTTCCACGCGCAGGGATTTTTAAATGTCCCGCTCTTAGCCGGGTGCAGGAGCAGCCGGCTGGGCCGCAGGAGCAGCCGGCTCGTCGTCCGCCAGCACCGTGTAGGGGGCAGGAGCGGATCCCGCCACCGCCGGGCGCTCTGCCCGCCGCTGCCTCCCGCCTCCTGACTTCCCGTTCGCCTCGGCCTCCTGCCTCCGTCCTTGGCTCCTGCCGCCTGCCTGCCCCGGAGACGGCTTCGGGAAAGGGCCCTGTCGCGAGCTGCGGACGGCGCGGCAGCGAGAACTCCCACAACGCCCGGGTAGGGCCAGGCCTGGCCGGGGTGGGGGTGGGGGTGGGGCGAGGCCGGGTCCCTGAGGCGTCAGCGCGGGGTGCCCCGGTAGGGTGGCTCAGAGACGGACTGGAGGGAGATATTGAGGGGGAGACTGAGGCAGCCCTCCCCGCAAGGGAGGCGGTGGGCTCTGTCCCTGTGGGGACGGGAAGGATGTTCAGTGATAGGAGAGGGGTGACCCCAGATTCGGGGAGAACTCACCCAGACTTCTGTGCCACCCTGGCTTTGCAGGGATGCAAAGGAACGAGACACAGTGAAGGAGGAAAGTGGCACTGATGTCTCTGTTCGCTACAGGAAGAGGAAGGCAAATGTGGCTGTGGAGGACCCCTCCCTCCCCCAAAATCTTACGTGAGAACCAGACTGGGCTCTGCCACATGTTTATTGTAGGGGGTTATTGGGAGCGCATTTGGCAGAAGTGGTGCCCACAACCTAACCAACTTTTTCTTTCTTCTCTCTCTGTTTTTGTCTTTGAACTGTTTGGTGTGTTTCCCTGGCGGGGGTGGGGGGTGCTTTATGTTAGTTTTTGCAGGATCCAGATGAAGAAATTGCAAAAATGGACAGGACTGTGAGAAGTCAGTGTGGCAGTCAGGTAGGTACACTTGCTGATTGGGCTTAGGTGGAGGCCTCCTGCTCTTTGTGGGTTAGATTGAATCTTAATCCCCCTTGCCTCCTTCTGAAGGCTTGTTCTGTACCTATGGCCACAGTACATATGGCTGAGCTCTGTGCCCATCAGTGGCCTCTGCCAGCCATGAGAGGAGGGCTTCTGACACAGGGATCTCTGGGTAGCTGTGATGATATGGGTCTGTGTGTGTTCATAAGTAGCCATGAATTCTCCCTGTCCACACATCTATTTTTCCATCATGTCATGGTGCTTCAGGACCTCCCACCCCCTTCAGGTCAGGTTTCTAACTTATCCCGCTCTGGGGGTTCTCAGCCCACAGTTGGGACTGTGACTACTACTGGTGACTACATGTCTGGGGCTCGACCTGACCTCGCCAGAATATTAGTGGAATATTCTGTGTGATGATGTATGTATCTCAACCCAGTGTTTTAATTGACTAGTCCATTTCTGTTGTCTCTGTGGAATGGAGTTACCACCAAATTTCCTGCATGCTCATGATATCATTATAATATCAGAAGTTCTAGCAGAGGAGGAGGAGTCAAGATGATGGAGAAGTAGCAGGCTGAGACTACTTCAGGTAGCAGGAGATCAGCTAGATAGCTTATCTAAAG
>NW_019154511.1:0-2027 GCF_002288905.1 Enhydra lutris kenyoni | reverse complement strand
AGCGGCGGAGCAACGGAGCACAAAATCAGGACTTTTAAAAGTCTGTTCCACTGAGGGACATCGCTCCAGAGGCTTAACCGGGGTGAAGCCCACACGGGGTCAGCCTGGCCTCAGGTCCCACAGGGTCACAGAAGGATCGGGGGTGTCTGAGTGTCGCAGAGCTTACAGGTATTAGAACGGGGAAGCCAGCTACAGAGACAGAGCTGAGGAGTGAGCTCTAAGCTCGGGGTTACCTTAAACCGGTCGCAGGCTGGGTCAGCTCAGAGCGTGGCCGGAGGCCAGGGTGACGGGAGTAATTGGGTGCTGTTCTCTGAGGGTGCACTGAGGAGTGGGGCCCCGGGCTCTAGGCTCCTCCAGGCCGGAGACTGAGAGGCCGCCGTCTTCATTCCGTCCTCCGGAACTCTACAGAAAGAGCTCAGGGAACAAAAGCCCCCGAAAGCAAACCCAAGCTGATTACTCAGCCTGGCCCCTGATAAGGGCAGTGCAATTCCGCCTGGGGCAAAGACACTTGCGAATCACTACAACAGGCCCCTCCCCCAGAAGATCAACAAGAAATCCAACCAGGACCAAGTTCACCTACCAAGAAGTGCAGTTTCAATACCAAGGAGAGCAGCGGAATTCAAGAGGAGGAGAAAGCAAAGCCTGGAACTCACGGCTTTCTCCCCATGATTCTCTAGGCTTGCAGTTAATTTAATTTTTTTTTCTTTTTCAATGGCTTTCTCCCCATGATTCTCTAGGCTTGCAGTTAATTTAATTTTTTTTTCTTTTTCAATTTTTTTCTCTTCTGCCAAATTTTTTTAACTTTTACCCTTTTCTTTTTTAACGTTTTTAAACTAGTTTATCTAATATATATATATATTTTTTTCTTTTTTATATTTTTTCTTTATTTGTTTTCTTTTTTTTTTTAATTGTTTCTTTCTTTTTTTTTCTTTCTGAACCTCTTTTTATCCCCTTTCACCCACCCTCACATTTGGGATCTCTTCTGATTTGGTTAAAGCATATTTTCCTGGGGTTGTTGCCACCCTTTTAGTATTTTACTTGCTCCTTCATATACTCTTATCTGGACAAAATGACAAGGCGGAAAAATTCACCACAAAAAAAAAGAACAAGAGGCAGTACTGAAGGCTAGGTACCTAATCAATACAGACACTGGTAATATGTCAGATCTAGAGTTCAGAATGACGATTCTCAAGGTTCTAGCTGGGCTCGAAAAACACATGGAAGATATTAGAGAAACCCTCTCGGGAGATATAAAAGCCCTTTTCTCAAGAAATAAAAGAACTAAAATCTAACCAAGTTGAAATTAAAAAAGCTATTAATGAGGTGCAATAAAAAATGGAGGCTCTCACTGCAAGGATAAATGAGGCAGAAGAAAGAATTAGCGATACAGAAGACCAAATGACAGAGAATAAAGAAGCTGAGCAAAAGAGGGAAAAACAGCAACTGGACCACGAGGGGAGAATTCAAGAGATAAGTGACACCATAAGATGAAACAACATTAGAATGATTGGGATTCCAAAAGAAGAAGAAAGAGAGAGGGGAGCAGAAGGTATATTTGAGAGAATTATTGGAGAGAATTTCCCCAATATGGCAAAGGGAACAAGCATCAAAATCCAGGAGGTTCAGAGAACCCCCCTCAAAATCAATAAGAATAGGTCCACACCCCATCACCTAATAGTAAAATTTACAAGTCTTAACGACAAAGAGAATATCCTGAAAGCAGCCCGGGAAAAGAAGTCTGTAACATACAATGGTAAACATATTAGATTGGCAGCAGACTTATCCACAGAGACCTGGCAGGCCAGAAAGAGCTGGCATGATATATTCAGAGTACTAAACGAGAAAAACATGCAGCCAAGAATACTATATCCAGCTAGGCTATCATTGAAAATAGAAGGAGAGATTAAAACCTTCCAGGACAAACAAAAACTGAAAGAATTTGCAAACACCAAACCAGCTCTACAGGAAATATTGAAAGGGGTCCTCTAAGCAAAGAGAGACCCTAAAAGTAGTAGATCAGAAAGGAA
>NW_019154510.1:14232-20295 GCF_002288905.1 Enhydra lutris kenyoni | reverse complement strand
GGAGGTTTGGGGAACCAGGTGGTGGGTATTAGAGAAGGCACAGATTGCATGGAGCACTAGGTGTGGTGCAAAAACAATGAATACTGTTATGCTGAAAAGAAATAAAAAATTTAAAAAAATTATCTATAAAAGAATGAACCAAAATAGTGGGAACGAATTAAAAATAAAAGCTATATCTATGAAGTAGTAGTGGTTGTCTTCTTTCTTTCTTTCTTTTTCTTTTTTTTTTTTTTGGTTGGCCTTCTTTGGGAGGGGCCTGCCACATGGGTTTTCAGGCAGTCTTCCCGGAGTTAAGTCCTCCTGCCCCCATCAAGGGGGTGGGCTCTGAGGAAACCGGTTTTTCAGGCTTTTGTTCTCTGGAGGTTTTGATTCCTTTGTTTTCTCTCCCCTTGGTGGCTCTTGATGGGTTTGGAGGTTTCGAGGAAAGCAAAGTGCCCCCAGACCTCCCTCTCAGAGACAAGCCTCAGTCTGTTCCCCTCTGGGTGCTCCAGGCACATCAGTTCCCCCTCGGCCACGGGCAGAGCATGTTCCCAGTCACAGTCTCTGGGGTCACAGGACCTCCCGCTTGTATCCAAAACCTCGATATCCTCAGCTGTCTGGGTAGCTCCAGACTTCCAGAGGGGTCCCAAGCAGGGATAGCGCACTGAGATTCTCCCACCGGCCGGGGCTGGGAACGCTCAGATTCTCTGGGGTCCCAGAGACCTCTGGCTGGCGCCTGCACGCACCTCTCTCAGGCAGGGGTGTGGGGCGTGACTCAGACTCTGGTAGCGCAGCAGGGAGTGCAAAAGGCTGTGGTTCTCCTGGATGGCGAGGCTCCCTGCCCCTCACAGGAGCGGCCACCCAGATGCTCTCGGGAGCATTGGCGGCTCAGGGACCAAGACCTGGCTTCTTCCGTGCACTCTCTCTGGCTCAGGACCAGGGGTGGCTGTGCTGGTTCCGGGGACTTAAGCCCCTGTCCCTAACCGCCCAGATTCCCACAATTTCCCCCCACAATCCTTTGCTCTTTTTCAGTGCTTTCAACAGACTCTAAGTTAATGCTGGTCCCCAGTCACAGGGCACTCTCGTATTGGGGTATTACTTTCCAATGGTCACTTCTGGTGGCTCTCTCCCCGTTTTGTTTATCTTCCAATATCAGTCCAATGTTCCCACTCTGCTTTACCTGCCCACTGGCATCTTCTGCCCCCATCGAGATCCAGAAGAGTATAATTCTAATCTCAGGCTGATTTCATGGGTGATCAGAGTTCTTTGGTAGGTAATCAGCTCACTTTAGGGTACAGGTTGAAACAGCGCCTCCTCCTACTTCCCCGCCATCTTGTCTTGTTTTTCTCATTACCAATTCATTCTTCTTCCATAATATAACTTCTGTTATTGCTTCAAAAATCCAATGTTCACTTTTTCAATACTTCATGTGCTTGAAGGAAAACGAGTTTCCCATATTCTGGCTGTTCCACTGGACTATGATTGACGACTCTGCACACAGACTTCCATAGCACTCCTTATCACATTGGGGCCACTCTCTGATGTCCCTTCCTGTTGGACACTCACTTCCCACACCCCTGAGTTCCAGACATATTTGCTCCCAGAGCTTTCCAGAAGCTCAGGACTGTAAGGAGTAGATGGTCACAGCTCCAATTACCCCCTGGCATCCATCTTCCAGCTTAGAAATGGAGCTTGGATGTGTCTGGCAGGGATGGCTCCCTTGGTGAGCCACACACTCTTACACGGGCAAGACACCACTGGGGGTGGTGCACTGGATGGAACCATTCCACACACATACACAGAGGATGTGGCTCAGTGCTGACCTCTGGGCTGGGTCAGTAGGCATAGACATGTCAGTGCCCACTCCACACAAGGTGGAAGGGTCACTACTTCCACAGTCACCCAGAAACTGGATTACAATGGAGAATCTCATCCAAATGGGCATGTCTGCTGTGATCCTGATGGTTCTCGGGTGCTGCTCTTTCAAGCGTGGCAGTCAGAGAAGACCCCAAGATGCAGCCAGGAGAGAAATCTAAGAGAGAGAAGACTGACCGTTCAGCAAGGTCGATCCTCCCCACTGAGTGGGGTAAATTCTGGAAGAGAATCTGGAGCATTACACTGAGGGAACTGTGTGTTGAGAATGTCCAGANAATCTGGAGCATTACACTGAGGGAACTGTGTGTTGAGAATGTCCAGAAGAGTAAATATGGTTGGCATGTAAGAAATGTGTGGAGAGAACATTTCTTGCTTGTAGAGGACTTTTGTGCCATGAAGCTGGTAAGTTCCTCTCTACTGATATTGATTATCCCTGACCGGTCCCTGCCTTTCTCATTCCCATGACATGAGACTGCATTCACGTTGCAGGTGTGGACCCACACGTATGCACACCCTCACAGGCTGGTCCACCTCTCTATACACACATTTTCCTTCATTTTGATTAACCACATCCTTTGAAGTATACTTCTGTTCCTTATAGGACACAAAATCTGGTTTTGAATCATTGAATACATGGGATAAAAGTAGGGTCTAGTTGGAAAGAGATAATGGAAGACCATTCCCTAAACCCTCTCTGGACTCATAGAGCTCTTCTCTGCTCATCTGATGATAGCTGGCAGAGTTTTCCAGAAATACCATCCGCTTGAGGGAACTCAGGGGTGTTTGAAGGGACAGCCTGGTGGTGAGCTGCTACACTAACTCTAAGAAATAATCAGTTTTTAAAAACCTGTCCTTCATGGCGTTTCACACTGGCCAGGGGGTGCACTGGTTGGAACCATTCCACACACATACACAGAGGATGCGGCTCAGTGCTGACCTCTGGGCTGGGTCAGTGGGCATAGACATGTCAGTGCTCACTCCACACAAGGTGGAAGGGTCACTACTTCCGCAGTCAGCCAGAAACTGGATGTCCTTCCTGCCTGTGAAGACCTGGCCACCCACCTGACCTCAGAGAGGCAGAAATCAAATTTGACCACCCCCAACTTGACCCCAGGCACTGGCGGTCACTCAGCTTTGGCCTCTGTTCTACTGAAGTCCCCTGAATTCCAGAAATGTTTGCTTCTCTTTCCTGAAATAGGCTGTTGTCAATAATTCCAGAAACATAAGTAGCATTTCTGAGTGCTAACAGCTCATGGGGTCTCTTGAGAGATGCATCACTGGTCCACCTTCACTGTGGGATCTGACACATGGACCTCCTCGTCTTAACCACACCCCTCTTAATCAGGTCAGGAATCTAACAAGATTCATCCCATCCACATTCTAGGTCCCACTGATCCCACAACCACTCTGAGAGAGGGGTTCAGGACAACAGGCTACAGACCAGGTCACTGTGCTCACGGTCACCTGGGCAGTGGACACTGGAGTAGTAATGACATGAGAATCAGCTTTGTCTCCCATATCAGAGCACTCATCCACGTACTGTTCCCTACAGCTTACAGGCAAGACCCCAGGGTGGGGAGCACGACTCTGCCCCTGCAGCAAGGGGCGCCGAAGAGCCAGGAGGGACTCACACAGGCATGTGCCCATGAATGGGGTGTGGACCATGTCACAGGAAAATAGAGAAGTCCTTGGAGGCTGTGACAAGAGGAAAGCCTACACTCCGGGGCCAGGAGAGGGGCCGTGTTTCCTTCCCTAATTGCCCGTATTTCTCCTCTGGGCTCATTGCCTTTGTGACCTTGACCTGATCCATTCAGACACATCACACGCATGTCTGTGCTGACATGAGCTCCCCAGCACAGCAGGAGCCCATGTCCCCTGCCTGCAGCATATCTGAGTCTGGGGACATGTCCATGGTGAAGACCATGGGTTGTGGGGATGAAGGAGACCCATGGGGGAGGTTCTGGGAGGGAAGGACCTGCCCTGGTCTCCTCACCTGGAAGGGGCATCTCAGGAAGCTTCAGGGTCCACCCCCTGTACCATCATGGACACCAGAGCAGGTCTCAGGGGAGAGGCTGTTCCCCTTCCTGTGGCACTGCTGATGTGACAACCCTGTGACAGGCAGGGCTGGCCTCCAGGTGGCCACGCCCTGTGTGTCTGTCTGTCCTGTGGTCACAGTGGGCCCTCCATCTGCCCAGCTGCAACCAGAGAGAGGAAACACCATGACCTCCGCCCTCACAGTCCTGCTGTGTCTTGGTGAGATCTGAGGAGGGGAGGGGACACCCCTGGGAGGGACCTGCCCCACATCCAGGCCCTGGTCTGTTGGAGGCCCCAGGCTCAGGAGGCTCACAGGAGGAGGGGATCTGCTAGGATTCAGGGCAAACTTCTCACAGGACTCTCTTCCAGGGCTGAGTGTGGGCCCCAGGACCCGAGCACAGGCAGGTGAGTCTGTCCCTAGGGGTCCCAGTCCCACCTCCTCACTGGGGACAGGGGTCACCTACCAGGCAGCAGGGGATGGAGAACAGTAGCTCTGTTTCCTTCCAGGGACTCTCCTCAGACCCACCATCTGGGCTGAGCCAGGCTCTGTGATGCCCTGGGGACACCTGTGACCATCTGGTGTCAGGGAAGCCTGGAGGCCCAGGGGTACCTCCTACATAAAGAAGGATATTCAGGGACCTGGGACAGACAGAAACCGCTGGAGACCGGGGACAAGGCCAACTTCTCCATCACATACCTTACAAATGTATATGCAGGAAGATATCACTGTAGCTACTTCAGTCCCATCAGCTGGTCAGAGTACAGTGACCCCCTGGAGCTGGTGGTGACAGGTGTGAGCCCACCTAGGGTCCCACCTCAGGTTCTGCCCTCCCCTCAGGTTTCTCCTCTCACAGCCCAGCCTAGGGATACTGTGGGGCGTCTGAGCCCCATTTAACACCACCACCTCCTCCTCTCCTAGGATCTCATGGCCAAGCCAGCCTCTCAGCCCTGCCCAGCCCTGTCGTGACCTCAGGAGGGAATGTGACCCTCCAGTGTGCCTCACGGATGGGATTCCACAGGTTCGTCCTGATGAAGGAAGGAGAGCGCCAGCCCTCCTGGACCCTGAACTCCCAGCCAGCCCCCCGTGGGGGCACCCAGGCCCTGTTCCCTGTGGGCCTTGTGACCCCCAGCCTCAGGTGGACGTTCAGATGCTATGGATATTACAGCAACACCCCCCCAGGTGTGGTCGGACCCCAGTGACCCCCTGGAGCTGCTGGTCTCAGGTGAGAAAATCTGACTGATGCCCCATCCGTGTTTTGAGACTCCGTTAAAAAAACAGCCACCACCATTTTGAGACAGGTTAACAGGGACTCTGCTCCCAGGGTGGACCCAAAGGGAGGGTGGGTGAGGGGACCATGGGGACTCACAGGTCAGAGTCACAGAGGGTGATGGACAGTGAGACCTGGGGGTCAAGACCGGAGAAGGGATGTTTGGGGACATTCCACCCCTGCCATCCATGGCATGTCTCTCCCAGGTGTGTCGGGAAAGCCCTCCCTGCTGACTCAACAGGGCCCTGTCATGACCTCTGGACAGAGCCTGACCCTCCAGTGTCGCTCTGATATCGGCTACGACAGATTCGCTCTGTCCAAAGAGGGGGCACCTGACCCTCCCCAGCAGGTTGGCCGGCAGCCCCAGGCTGGGTTGTCTGTGGCAGACTTTCCCCTGGGCCCTGTGAGACCCTTCCATGGAGGCCAGTATATGTGCAACGGTGGACACACCCTCGCCTCTGATTGGTCGGCCCCCAGTGACCCCCCTGGACATCCTGCTCGCAGGTGAGGGCTCACGGTGTCAGTCAGGACTGCAGACTCTGCTCAGGTCCTGCCAGGGGAGCCCAAGCTGATGGTGACTGGAACCAGGTGTATGGGGTCCCCAGGGAGAGAGAGACAGAGAGAGACAGGTGATGGGATGGGACAGACTCGGAGGACACAGACAGACTCCACAGAGCAAGGGCTGGACAGCCACTCACCTGCCCTTTCTCTCTCTAGGACAGCTGCCCTACACACCCTTCCTCTCAGTGCAGCTGGGATCCACGGTGGCCCAAGGAAAGAATAGGACCCTGCTGTGTCAGTCATGGAGCTCTGTGGACACTTTCCTTCTGTCCAAGGAGGGGGCAGCCGATCCCTCCCTGCGTCTTAGATCACAGTACCAAGCTGGGCAGCACCAGGCTGAATTCCC
>NW_019154510.1:0-14182 GCF_002288905.1 Enhydra lutris kenyoni | reverse complement strand
TACAGGTGCTACGGCTCTTCCAGAATCTCCCCCTACCTGTTGTCACAGCCCAGTGACCCCCTGGAGCTCCTGGTCTCAGGTGAGGGTCCCTGACGATGTCCTGTCTGAGCTCTGTCAGCTCAGGACTCACGTCTCAGGAAAGCCTGACACAGTTACACATGTGGGGGCCACGGGGGCTCCACAGAGGAGGGTCCTGCCCTGGAGAGGTTGGGAAGATCCACAGTGTGCACCCAGGGTCACCCATCCTGCAGTCTCAGCAGAGTAAGGAGTAGGGGCTGCGTGGGGGGTGAGTGAGGATGATGGTGAGTAGACAGTGCCTCCCACTCACCTCCTGTCCCTCCATAGCAGAATCTGATGGTGTTGTCATCCCACGGTACACTCTCCTGGACAGAATCCTTCCCACCTGTGGGCACCACTCTGCTGCCCCCCACCTGTGCTCACCTGTGCACCTCCATGCCCCTCGGTGCACACATGAGACCCAGGAGGGGCCAATCCCGGCTCACAGGAGTCCCCAGGGAGGCTGCACCTTATGTCCATGTGCACTGTTGTCCTCTCTACAATGTGTGTGGAAGGTGGCCCAGTGTCCCTGTGTCTGCTTCTCACACCTTCTAGAGCAGCACCTGCAGATGAGGACAAAGGGAACTCAGGTGACAGGGACGCCAGACTCAGAAACCGTCCTCCTTCTCCTGTGTGCATTGGGGTTAGATGGATTCACACGGTCCTTGTGGGGCACCAGCTCTGGGAACTCCCCGATCTTAGCACGTTTTCAATGAGTCTCATTTATCTTATTTGTTTGTTTATCTGTTGGTTGGTTTGTTGGTTTATTTACTTATGTAGCTCTTCTTCCCATCTCCATCCACACTGCATGCGAGCAATAACGATGTTCCTATGAACCAGTGCCTGACCATCACCTTTTGTGGATACATATTTATATGTCTGTTGTAGATGTGTGCACACAGATCCCCCTCCCTCTCTCTCTCTGTGTGTGGCACTGTGGGTATCTGTAAGTAAATGAAGAATGAATTAATGAACATAACCAAGGAGGAATACTGTAGGCACAGAATAAAGTGCAGACCCTGAAGGAAGGGAGCTGGTTGACATGGAGGGACAGGGACCCAGCCCCAGACATCATCCCCTCTGTGCTCCTGACAGTCAGGAGCCCCTGCTCCAGACCCTCACCCATGGATGCTGCTGGGACCTCAGCTACTGAATAAGTAGGAACCGTCATCTACAGGGACATGAGCCCAGGAGGTCTTGTGTCCCAGACAGAACAGAGAACATGCAAGGACATGATGATTTCTGTGCTGGGAGGCCATTTTTCTCTACAACCCTGAGCTGGTGGGGCACAGCCAGAATCTATCCCAAGTGACTCAGAAGCAGAGTCTGAAATCAAAGAGAACAAGGAGGCTGAAGGAATCCAGTGAGGAGAGCAGAGGAAAGCCCTCTAGTGCAGAGAAGGGCTAGTTCAGAAACTGTACAAAAACCACATAGTGACAGGCTGAGGATAGAGACACAGAGCAGAGGACAGGCGGGACAGGGGTCTCCAGCTCCTTCCATCTGCTTCCATCTTCCCTGCAGAAGCAGCTGGCACCGTGAGCCCACCCCAAAACATCTCAGACCCCAGCAGTGGTGAGTAGGAGAAATTTCCACTGATGGTGCTGGTATGGAGGGGGTGTCCTGTCTGGGGAAGCAGGTCCCCTGTGTGGACATGCAGGATCCTGGGTGATTTGGGTCCTCTCTGACCTCTGCAACTTCTCTGTCCTCATTCCTAGCCTTGGACCCCAGAGATTACACAGTGGAGAATCTGACCTGCCTGGGCGTGGCTGTCTTGATCCTGGTGGTCCTTGGGATTCTGCCGCTAGAGGCTCAGCACAGCCAGAGAAGGACCCCAGACACAGCCAGGAGCTAAACGTGAGGGGGAGCAAAGCCACCATTCCGTGTGGCAGAGCTGTGGACATGCATCCAGGTGCCCAGAGGGATCTCGAGGAAAGCCTGCAGCTCACCCTCGCTGATCTGTCTGCTGACAACATCAAGGGGAAGCATGGTTCAGGCGCAGGACATGTCTGGGCTGCTCCCTGTCCGGGACTGGTCCCTCGTGACCTGTGGTGCTTTCCCTCCTGCATTGCTGGACATTCTTGACTGCTCCTCTCTTTCCTCATCCCTGTGACTTGAGGGTTCATCCCACACAGCATGCCTGGTTCATACGTTCCTACAGCGGCAGCTCTGGTCCACCTTCATGGGATACATTTTCCTTCACTTTCCATTTCCACCTTCCCTGATGGGTGCTATTGTCCTCTGTCCCTTCAGCCCAAAACACAGATTGTTTTCATAAGTAAATAAGTGGGTGAAATTAGGTCTGCTTTGGAACAGATGAATCCAAAACCATTCCCTGAACTCTCTTGGACTCATAGAGTTCTGTCCTCATGTGGCAACACATGGTAGAATCTTCCAGAAACACCATCAGTTTGAGTGAGCTCAGGGGTGTTTGAGGTGAAGTCAGGTGGGAGCTGCTACACTGACTGCAAGGAATAAATGGGTTTTCCTTTTTTTTCTTTTTTAGCTGTGATTTGTGCGCCTTTGAATTTCATTCTGTGAGGCATCTGCCTTGGGCTCAGGTCATGATCCCAGGGTCCTGGATGGAGTCCTGTGTTGCGGGATGCCTGCTCAGTGGGGAATCTGCTTCTCCCTCTGTCCCTCCTTCCCGTTTGTGTTCGCTCTCTGTCTCTCTCTTTCTGTCTCTCTCTCTCAAAAATAAATAAATAGAATCTATAAAATAAATAAATAAGTAAATGAATGTATGAATGAAGATAAAGTTGTGTATAACCGTCCCTCAGAACAATGTACTGACCACACATGCTTGATCGTGGACCTGCAGGGGCCCCTGAGGAGAGGATGATACACATCCTTCCAGCGGAGCAGCTGGGATCGCCCACCTGCTCAGGTCGGAACTTCTGTTATCTTCCCTTCTCGGGAGATCACCTGTAGTTAATTAGATGATTCCTTTAAATGCCTTTACTCAACCCCAAATCCTATAGTGCTTGAACAGGCATATCTCGTTTATCTATAATCTGCTTCCTCCTTTTATTGTTATCTCATAGCTAATAAATATGGGACTGAAGAGTTGCTCTGGGTTGCGGTCTATGCACCTGTGGACCCCTGCTCCCGCTCTCTGGAAGCGGATTTGTTTGTGCCTCGTTCTTCTCCTGTTCACCGTCGGGAAGTGGTAGTTGTGATTTTGGCTTATGCCTGTTTCTTTGCATGTTTAGATAACATAAGATATGAAATACTCCATAATTATATACATTTGAGCAAGCATTTTAAGTGTAAAAAAATTAATTTTGTGCACTCACCACACCTTATGAATAGATTTGTAAATCTGATAATCTCATGCAGATTTTTTTTGTTTTTTCATAACCACACAGTACATCATTAGTTTCTGATGCAGTGTTCCATGACTCACTGTTTTCGTACAACACCCAGTGCTCCCTGCAATCTGTGCCCTGCTGAATACCCATCACCAGGCTCACCCATTCCATTGTATATATGGACCACATCTTCTTTTAATAGTGACTCTGAAAATAAATGGGCTTAATGTTCCAATCAAAAGACACAGGGTATCAGATTGAATAAAAAAGTAAGAGCCATCCACATGCTTTCTAGAAAAGAACCAGCAGAGTTTCACTTACTTGTGGAGCATAAGGAATAACATGGAGGACATTAGGAGTAGGAAAAGGAAAAGTGAATTGAAGGAAATCGGAGGGGGAGACGAACCATGAGAGACTGTAGACTCTGACTGTACAAAGCTGAGGGTTTTGTAATGAAGGGGACGTTGGGGGAGCCTGGTGGTGGGTATTAAGGAAGGCAGGTATTGCATGGAACAATGGGTGTGTTGCATAAACAATGAATCTTGGAACACTAATAAAATAAAATTTAATTCAGATGTTAAAAAACAATAAAAAATAATAAATAAAAATTTCTTTGATTTCCCAGATTAAAAAAAGAAAAAGAAAAAGAAAGAAAACATTGCCTTGTTCCAAGTACAGGAGAGGACCCAATGATGAGGAGCTGGGAACACTGCTGCTGACGGGCTCTCCTCCTCCCTCACAGAGATGAAGCCCAAGGCTTCATGAAGTCCCTGTCTCTTTGTGCTTGAGGATGTGGGCCCTGCCAACACTTTTACCTTTGTCCTTTCAAGCTCCCCTGGGCGAGTAAAGCATCCCTCATTCATGATTCCGTAAAAGAGCATATCCCGATCTCTCTGCTTTTTTCTTCTCCTTAAAACTCAGCTCCCGTCAACTTCCTTTGCTTTATCGGGAGACACGGAGACACAGATCTGAGGGACACATCCATGCATACCAGCAGCCTCCTGCTCTGTCTGTGTCTCTTTGCAACACCTGACCACTGGCCCCTCGGACTGTTGCCTCACACCTTCCTCGCTGCTCTCCTTCCAGACTCACAGTATCCACCGGCCCCCCGTTCCCTGGGTATCTGCATGTTCTCATTTCAGTCTCTCTGTCTGTCATCGGACAAAGCATCCTCAGCGTTGACTTCCAATTTCGTGTTCTGCCTTTCAGCTGCATCTTCTCACAGATGGAATGATTACTCACGTTAAGTTTTTGCTTTTATTTTTTTACCTACAGAGAATTGAATTAATTCATTTCCAGATTTCTATGTTCTTTCATAATATAACTTCATTATTGCTGCAAACACTCGATGTGCTCCAATCTATCAGTAGTTCACACTTTTAACATAAAATGAGTTTCCTATATTCCTGCCGTTTCATGTCCTGGGCTATGATTGACGGGTCTGCACACAGTCTTCCTGAGCACTCCTTATCACCTTGGGGTCACTCTCTGATGTCCATTCCTGTTGGACAACACCTCCTACACCCCTGAGTTCCAGAGACAATTGCTTCCAGGGCTGTCCTGAAGCTCAGGACTGTAAGGGCTGGGTGGTTACAGCCCCACTGACCTCTGGCATCCACTGTCCCAACTTAGCATCTGAGCAGGGATGTGTCTGGCAGGGATGACTCCCACGGGAGCCACACACTCACACAGGGACAGCTGCCTATGAGGGTTTCACTGGGCAAAACTCTTCCACACACACACACAGAGGGGACATGGCTCAGTGCTGATGTCTGGGCTGGGTCAATGGGCATAGACATGCCAGAACCCACCCCACACATGGTAGAAGGGTCACACTGCTTCCACAGTCAGTGAGACACTGGATGCCCTTCGTGCCTGTGATAATGTGGACTCCTGTTCTGGTCACACAGAGGCAAAAATAAAATTTGACGACTCCCAACTTGACCCCAGGCACCAGCGGTCACTCAGCTTTCACTTCCGTTTCTATTGTGGTCCATGTCAATTTCAGAAACTTTTATTTCTCATTTCCTGCAAATACCTGTTTCTAATAATTTCAGAAACATTATAAATAGCATTTCTTGGTGTTAAGACACATGGGGTCTCTCAAGGATGTGGAGAGCTAACTGCAAGCTGACAGGGTCCTGGCAGTCTCGGGAGTCTTGCCAAGGACTAGCTCTTGCAATCCCTGCAGTTCATTCCATACTTGATTGGGATCACATTAGCTCTCGCAGTCATGCTGACACAGACCTTGAGCTCCTCTGTAAATATGCTTGAGAAAAGTCTCTTGCTTTGAAGAAAGGTGGTCACCTGGGACTTGTGGTCCTCCAACCTCAATCTCCCTAATAAGCATTCTTCTTATTAAAGTATAAAATAAAGTCTCTTAGGCATGTTGGGGCTCTGCTGGGTCATCAGCCTGTGGAGAACTCCTGATCCCAGCTTTCTCTCTCTTGTTTTTCTTAATTCCCACCTTTCTCGGCCAGTCATCCCTGGGACTTCTCACGATGATCACTGATCTAACCTGACTGTGGGGTCTGACACATGGACCTCTTCGGTCTTAACCACACCCCTCTTAATCAGGTCAGGAATCTAACATGATTCATCCCATCCACAATCTAGGTCCCACTGACCTCACAACCACTCTGAGGAGTAGAGTCAGGATAGCATGCTACAGACCAGGTCACTGTGCTCATGGTCACCTGGGCAGTGGACACTGGAGTAGTAATGACATGAGAATCAGCTTTGTCTCTCATATCAGAGCACTCACCCAAGTATTGTTCCCTATAGCTTACAGGCAAGACCCCACGGTGGAGAAGACGTCTCTGCCCCTGGCACTGAGGAGCCAAGAGGGACTCACACAGGCATGTGCCCATGAATGGGGTATGGACCATGTCACAGGAAAATAGAGAAGTCCTTGGAGGCTGTGACAGAAAGAGAGCCCACACTCCAGGGCCAAGAGAGGATCTGTGTTCCCTTCCCTATTTGCGTCTATTTCTCCTCTGGGCTCATTGCCACCGTGACCTCGACTTGAGCCATTCAGAGACATCACACGAGTGTCTGCTCTGACATGAGCTCCCCAGCATGGCAGGAACCCATGTCCTCTGCAGCAGCTCTGAGTCTGGGGACCCATCTATGGTGAGGACCAGGGTTGTGGGGATGAAGGAGACCCATGGGGGAAGCTCTGGGAGAGAAGGACCTGCCCTGGTCTCCTCATCTGATTGGGCATCACAGGGAGCCCCAGGGTCCCCCCACCCCGCTGCACCGTCATGGACACCAGAGCCAGGCTAGGCCCCTGGGCAGGGGTTGTTCACCTTCCTATTGTCATATCCTGCGTACGTGACAACCCCATGATAGGACAACTACCTCTGAGAACCACACCCTGTATGTCTGCCTGTCCTGTGGGCACCGTGGTCTCACCCTCTGCACAGCTAGAGTGAGAGAGATGAGACACCATGACCCCCACCTTCATGGCCCTGCTCTGTCTCGGTGAGATCTGAGGAGGGAAAGGGAGGCCTTAGTCTGGGAGGAAGCCACCCCACAGTCAAGCCCTGGTCTGTCAGAGACCCCAGGCTCAGGAGGCTCATGGGGAGGAGGGGTTCTGCTAGGATTCGGGGCAAACCTCTCACAGGGACTCTCTTCCAGGGCTGAGTGTAGACCCCAGAATGCAAGCACAGGCAGGTGAGTCTGTCCGCAAAGGTCCCAGTCCCACCTCCTCACTAGCGACAGGGGTCACCCACCAGGCAGTTGGGGATGGAGAACAGCAGTTCTGGGCTGACCCAGGGGGCACTTCTGGGGGTTTGTGGTTGAACTGGTACCTGGGGATGGGGAAGGTCTGTATCCAGCCTCTGTTTCCTACCAGGGATCCTCCCCAAACCCACCATCTGGGCTGAGCCAAGCTCTGTGATGCCCTGGGGGACACCTGTAACCATCTGGTGTCAGGGGAGCCTGGAGGCCCAGGAGTACCACCTGCATAAAGAGGGGGACTCATGGACCTGGGACACACAGAAGCCACTGGAGCCCGGGGACAAGGCCAACTTCTACATCACATACATGACAGATGCATATGCAGGGAGATATTGCTGTGACTATGAACGCCCAAATGACTGGTCAGAATACAGTGACCCCCTGGAGCTGGTGGTGACAGGTGCGAGCCCACTCAGAGTCCCAGCCCCAGACTCTGCCCTCAGGAAGGGGGTGGGCTCTCAGGGGTCTCCCTCTCACAGCCCAGTCTGGGGATAATGTGGGGGGGGGTCTGAGCCTGATTTAACATCACCCCCTCCTCCTCTCTTAGGATCCCATGGCCAACACAGCCTCTCAGCCCTGCCCAGCCCTGTTGTGACCTCAGGAGGGAACGTGACCCTCCAGTGTGCCTCACGGATGGGATTCCACAGGTTCGTCCTGATGAAGGAAGGAGAGCGCCAGCCCTCCTGGACACTGAACTCCCAGGCAGCCCCCGGGGGGGGACCCAGGCCCTGTTCCCTGTGGGACCCGTGACCCCCAGCCTCAGGTGGACATTCAGATGCTATGGCTATTCCAGCAACACCCCCCTGGTGTGGTCGGACCCCAGTGACCCCCTGGAGCTGCTGGTCTCAGGTGAGAAAGTCTGACTGTTGCCCCATCCATGTTTTGAGGCACCAGACAGTTAACGGTGACTCTGCTCCCAGGGGAGCCCCAATGAGAGGGTGGGTGAGGGGACCATGGGGACTCACAGGTCAGAGTCACGAAGGGTGATGGACAGTGAGACCCGGGGGTCAGGACAGGAGAAGGGAAGTTTGGGGAGAAGCAGCCCCTGCCTTCCACGGCTGGTCTCTCCCAGGTGTGTCGGGGAAGCCCTCCCTCCTGACCCAGCAGGGCTCTGTAATGACGTCTGGACAGAGCGCGACCCTCCAGTGTTGCTCTGATGTTGGCTATGACAGATTCGCTCTGTCCAAGGAGGGGACACCTGACCTGGCCTGGCGGCTTGGCTGGCAGCCCCAGGCTGGACTCTCTGGGGCAGACTTCCCCCTGGGCCCTGTGAGACCCTCCCACGGGGGCTGGTACATGTGCTATGGTGGACACACACTCTCCTTCGAGTGGTCGCCCCCCAGTGACCCCCTGGACATCCTGCTTGTGGGTGAGGGCTTACAGCATCAGTCAGGACCCTGACTCTCACAGGTCCTGCCAGAGGAGCCCCAGGTGGTGGTGGCTGGGACCAGAGGTGGGGGGTCCCGGGGGAGGGAGAGACAGAGAGAGACAGGGGATGGGATGGCACAGACTCAGAGGACACAGATAGACGCAGTTAAGAACAAGGGCTGGACAGCCCCTCACCTGCCCTTTCTCTCTCTAGGACAGCTGCCCTACACACCCTCCCTCTCCGTGCAGCTGGGACCAATGGTGGCCCCAGGAGAGAATGTGACCCTGCTGTGTCAGTCACGGAGCTCTGTGGACACTTTCCTTCTGTCCAAGGAGGGGACAGCCAATCCCCTGCTGAGTCTTAGATCACAGTACCGAGCTGGGCAGCACCAGGCTGAATTCTCCATGAGTCCTATGACCCCAGCCCCCGGGGCCACCTACAGGTGCTATGGCTCCACCAGCACCTCCCCCTACCTGTTGTCACAGCTCAGTGACACCCTGGAACTCCTGGTCTCAGGTGAGAGTCGCTGACTCTGTCCCCTCCATGTCCCCACATTGTCTTTAGGGCCCTGTGTCCATGAGGCCTCTGGTCTAGGATGGGAGTGAGGGGGTCCAAGGGAATGTCAGGAGAGGGGTTTACCCCTCACGGTACAGGAGGGAAACAGGCTCTTCCCACCCTTGCCCTGCGCTCACCCACAGCACCAGAATTGTCCCGGTGGAGGAGGACATTTGGGGCCACAGGGCACATGAGGAGGAAGAGCGTGTGCAGCGATAAGGTGTCAGGGGAAGCTCCAGCACCCCCGCCCCACACTCCTTTCTTTTCCCCAGGACCCTCTATGGGTGCCAGCCCCACAACCACAGGGCCAGGCTCAGCTGACTGTGAGTCACAGGGGCTGCTGTCCAGTGGCTCTTCTTCTAGGCTTTCAGAGATGCCAGGGGGACTTCGGGACTCCAGGGGCTCTGAGGCTGGTGGAGGGGGCTGCGGTGGTCATGGCAGAGGGAGAGGGAGGGGCCCAGTAGGGGAGGAGCAGTCAGGTGCAGTGGGGAGTCCTGCATGCCCCGCACCTCACCCTTGCTGACCCCAGGAGGCTCTGAGGGTGAATGAGGGTCTCTGTCAGCCTTAGTGGGTAGGTCCATGGGGAGCGGAGGCTGAGCTGCCCCCTCGGTTCAAGGGCCTCCGGAGGTGCTGGCTGGCACGTGCCCCTCCCCTGTGTGGGCCTCAGTTTCCCCAAGTGTAAAGGAGAGAGTCGTGGACAGAGTAGATTTCCCATCAGACCATGGCTCTGATCCTGGGAGAGGAGGGCTCATGGGGAAGCCCTCCAGGGAGTGATCTATGGGTCCTTTCACAGCAATGACAGTGACATTGTAGGGGGAGGGGAGGGAGGACAATCACAATGGCTGGGGGCATTCCGGTAATAAGAGTAATCTGGAAGGACCATCAGCTCCGGAAGAAGATGCAAAGAGACGCTGTGCCCCAGATGGGGCCCCAGAACTGCGAGCTGGCGTCTGCACAGGGGACAGCATGAGGAGAACACAGGGAACCCACAGCTGGGTTCCAGTCCCAGCCCTGCCACCTCCATGCTGGGTGACCTGAGACACATGAATGACCTCTCTGTGCCTCAGTTTTCTGTCGGTGGGGTGGGAGGGAGGGGCAGCAATCGTCTGCTGGGTGATCGTTGATGGGGTCAGAGCTGAGAGTACAGAGCCCAGCAGGTTCCTGGCACACAGTAGGTGCTCAGTTAAATGGCATCACTGGCTCATTCATGGTGTGGCTCCTGCCCAAGGTCCCAACTGGTACCTGTACATGCTCATCAGGGCTGCAGTGGCCATCATCCTGCTGCTCGGCCTCCTCGTCTTCCTCCCAGTTCGACACGGGCATCAGGGCAAAGGAAGGAAGTCGGGTGAGAAGGGAAGGGGGTGACCGGCTCCAGGTGTGGTGGCTGCCCCGTGGACCGAACAAGGATGGGCTCAGGGCAGCGGCCAGAGGGAAACCAGAGTGGTGGGAAAGGCCAGCATAGGAGGACACTTGTGCAGAATCTCAACTCAGAGAATCTAGAAAGAAACCCCCAGGTCGGCCCCCACACGCCAATTGAAGGTTGTTCCCCCTTTCGATCTGGGGAGATGGAGAAACACATGGACAGTATTGTGAAGGGCATCTTTCCCTGGAATCAAAAGGGGGGGTTGTACACTCCCAGCCCAGAGGGAGACTGATTCCAAACATCCTGCAGGGGCTGCAGACCCCGAGCCCCAGGACATGAGGCCTGCACGACAGGTAACTCCTGCCCGCAGTCCCCCAGACTCCCACCCACCTGCCCTTGCTATGCCCCCCCTAACACCCTGTCTCCTCCCCAGCTCCAGCCCAGCCCCTGCCGCCCAGGAGGAGAGCCTCTGTGAGAGGAAGGGGGCTGCCCTGGGGGTGGGCTGGGAGGGTCCGGCGTCAGGGGTGAGGACTGAATTCCCACATGCCCCTCAGCCCACTGCTGAAGCCCCGGGAGGGCAGATGCCCTAACTGGGAGCAGGGCAGGGTCTGTAGCCCTGAGAGGAGGGCTCAGGGGACCTTGCCAAGAGACACACCCCGTTCTGTCCCAGCAGACGCTGCCATGCAAGACATTCAGCCTGAGGAGGGGGTGGAGCTGGACCATCGGATGAGACCCCCAGCCCTCGTGCGGACTCCAGGGCACTCGTGGTGCCAAACTGAATCCAGTGGACACTTCCGTGTCCTCACACCACCCAATCTCACTAGTGTCCTTCAGAGGCCCTCACGCTCCTTGGGCACCCAGGATCAGCCCACTGTGACCTCATGGGGCCTCCTCTGTGCTCCCCTTGTCTGGCTCCTCAACCACTGTCTGACTTCTGGTTGTTGGGGTGCATGCCCACGTCTCAAGAGGGTGCATGAAGAAATGATTCTCCCACTGGTCACGAAGCCCCTTCATTCATTCAGCCAGCAAAAAGCACAGGGAGCCCAGCATTTGCCAGGCCCCACCTAGTGCTGCCGGCATAGCTGTGAGCAAATCTGACCACCCTCCATGAGTTCACTTTGTGGGTGGTGGACAATATGCAAGGAAGTGGGCAGCATCCTCAAGGGCAATGTGTGGCCAAGGGAAATAAAACAAGGGAGGAAGGTAGCATGTGCAAAGGTCCTGAGGCAGCATCAATCTTTATCAGGAACATGGCCCATGTAGCTATGACCAAATGAGCAAGAAACACTGTCTCGAATAGAATCAGAGCAAGAGTACGAATCATACACTCCAATGCTCAGGAAGCCCCTGCAGAGTTCACCAGGAAAGTGACCCAATGGGCAGGAAAGTTTGGAAGCATCACTCTGGCAACCGTGGGGAAAATTGTCTGAGGCCATAGAGGGAAATCAAGGAGACAAACCTCCCCCTCACTGTCTGTCCGCAGCAGAACACACAAGATGAAGACCCCCAGGGACCAACGTACGCCCAGGTGAGCCCGTCAAGATCAAGACTCAGCTGGGGACTGGCCACTTCTCCTTCTCCCATGTCGGAGGGATTGCTGGACTCGGAGGACAGACAAGCAAAGGAAGACAGGCAGACAGATTGTCAGGTGGGTCCCTTCTTCTCCAAGCCTCCAGGCTCCCCCTCTCAATCACAAGCCTCCCCTCTCTTCCCCACTGCACGTTGTTGCATCTGACACATCCCAGGGTGTGACTTACACCCAGCTTCACCCCTTGACCCTCAGACAGGAGACAAGGGCATCCCCTCCCTCCCAATCAGGGGAGCCCCCAGCAGAGCCCAGTGTGTATGCTGCTCTGGCCATCCACTAGCCCAGGAGTGGTCCTGATCCCACACTCCATGGAGGGGGACCACTGGGACCCTGGAAGGCACAGGAGCCGCCCACAGTGGGTGCCACCTAATGATGACCCCAGCCAGCCTGGACTCTTCACATGGACCAGTAAGAACTCCTGGGACCCTCTGGGAGTCACTGATTCTGCCATCAAAGATAGTAATACCCCTACACTTTGGAAATCAAAGCAACAGGCTTCTCAATTACCCATGGATGAAATGACAAAATCCTAATGGAAATGAGAGAATGTTTACACTGAAGGACACTGTAAATGTTACACATCAAATCTATGAAATGGGAAAATAAGAACCAAGAACCCATCTATTAGAACAGAAAAAGACTGAAATAATTAATGACAGAACCTATTCTATTGAGAATTTGGAAAAAGAATAGCAAGTTATTCCAAACAAGGGTAGAAGGAGGAAAATAATAAAGACAAGACATAGCTAGCAATGAGGACAAATTTAAAAATAGAGAAAAATCAATGAAGGTGAAACTGTTCTTTTTTGTAAGCAATGGTCACATTTATAAACCCTAGCCACAAAACCTAGAAAAGAGAGAGAGAGAGAGAGAGAGGAGGTACACATCAGAATTATGAGGATGGCGTTCCATCCTACAGCCTTTAATAAATTTTGAACAGAATATTATTAATTCTTTTATGCTGATATATGAGACAATGCAGATGAAATGGATAAAATTCTCAAAATAGAAGCTACTAAATTGATGGAGAAGTAGAAAATATGTATCACCTTATGAATACATTGAATGCATTGACTGTGATCAAACCGTCCCCCATCTGAACTATGTGGAAACTGAGAGAAATGGAGAACAGAGTGGTGGCTGGCGGGGCTGGGCTGTGGAAATGGGGAGGTGTTGGTCAGGATTACAGATAGAAGAAGAACAAGGTCTCCACAGTTGTAAGACCACAAGTTCTGGGGATCTCACGTACAGCATGATGACCGCAGCTCATAACACCGTATCCTATTCTTGAATGTTGCAAAGAGAGTAGATCTAACTGTTCTCATCACATACAAGAAAGGCAGCTGTGGTATGGCATGGAAGTGTGAGCTAATGGCATGGCGATAATCATTTTGTAACATACATTTGTATCTGTTGAGGAAGCTTCATTGGCAATTTCCTCCAAACACTTCTGCCCTTAGGAAACACACACACTCTCGCGCACACACATACATGCAAACACTCACACACACGCATACGCTCAAACACACACATGCATACACACAATGAAATTATACAGGCCCTTCCTGAGAATAAAAAAAGAAGCAAAATTGCATCAGGCTAAGAAGAAATAGAAACCACTACCAGGCAAGGAAATTCCAGAATGGAAAGGCACAGGAAGTTCCCTCACATAAACTCCGATGTGAATCTCTAAACAAAACGTTCACCGATGAGATTCAGCAATGTATAAAAAGGACTCTACATCATGATGGCACTGGATTTGGGGGGAGGGGAAGGCAGAGTAGCTGAAAATTTTAAAACTCAATCAATATAATGCAATACATTATCAGTATAAGTAAAAAATGACCTTCTCACAAACCAGGGGGCAGGGGGATGGGGAGATGGGTGAACAGGTGTACAAACTTCCAGTTACATAATAACGGTGCCCAGGGGTGTAAAATACAGCGTAGGGAAAATAATCCATGATACTGTAATAATTTTTTGTGTGACACATGGTAACTGCACATCTTTTTTTTTCTCTCCTTAACTTTTTTAAATTTTTAAATTTATTTTCAGCGTAATAGTATTCATTGTTTTTGCACCACACCCAGTGCTCCATGCAATCCGTGCCCTCTCTAATACCCACCACCTGGTTCTCCCAACCTCCCACCCCCCGCCCCTTCAAAACCCTCAGACTGTTTTTCAGAGTCCATAGTCTCTCA
>NW_019154509.1:0-20316 GCF_002288905.1 Enhydra lutris kenyoni | reverse complement strand
GCTCGATCCCAGGACCCTGGGATCATGACCTGAGCTGAAGGCAGAGGTTTTAACCCACTGAGCCACCCAGGTGCCCCTAAAATTTTTTTTTTATTAAATCGTTTATTCATTTATTTTTTAAGTAGGTTCCACACCTAGCATGGAGCCCAATGCAGGGCTTGAACTCATGACCCCAAAATCAAGACCTGAGATCAAGAGTTGGCGGCTTAACCAACTGAACCACCTAGGTGCCCTTTAAAGTTTTTATTTTTAAGTAACCTCTGCACCCAACATGGGGCCACAAACTCACAACTCCGAGATCAAGAGTTGCATGCTCTACCAGCTGAGCTGGCCAGGCACTCCTTTCCTTTAAGCTTGGCTTGTAAATCACCTATGGTGGAAAATTAATTGCATGTTGTTTTTAGGACACCAGTCAAATTTACTCACCCAGCTTCCCATATTCCAACCCTTTCCCACTCTTATTCATAGAATCATAAATTCCAGAGAGACATCAGAGTGAATTTAACTTTCCACATAAAGCAAACATTAACTTCCTAGAGAACCCATGCCAATTAGGGACTAAGGTACAAGAGAACATATTCCAGAGCATTTATGCAGAAAAGAAATTTATCCAGGATATCAGACATCTCATAGAATCGTCAGGAAGCTCCAGTGAGTCACAAAAGGAGGCCATGCAGGCAAGCACAGTAATGTTAGTGCTGGATTGCTCACTTGGAAACCCTACTGTTGCTACCATTGGGCACAGTCTCCCCAGAACACTGAAACAGGAGCAAATGTGCTGCTGCTGCTGCCCAAAGCTGACTGCCTCTTTGGAGTTTCTCCAGGAAGGCTTTCTCCTTGGCACTGTCTTGGCTCCAAACTGCAGTCTCGTGTTGGCCTTCAATCTGCAGGATCCAAGGGAAACATACACACCGACTTCAAGGGAAGCTGTGAGAAATGGTTTCTGGCTTCTACTCTGGGGATGTGGGTTTCAAAATTTAGGAGCTCCCCCCACCCCATGTTGGAAGGTGTTCAAGAATTCAAGGAGAGCCAAAAGCATGACTAATTACCCTAAGGAAGTACATTTTATCATTTGTCTTCTTTAGCATTTGAATGAACTGCTGACTCCTTGTAAATAACTTTTTCATAAACATCTGAGACATGCTCCTTCTTCCCTATGCCATGTCTCTGCACTACCTGAACACAGCTATCAAATATTCTTGAAATTTTTTCTTCTTGCCAAATATCTCCAGTTCTTCCAAATGTTAATTTTAGGACAGGATTTCAGCCCCCTTGAAAATCAAAAAGCTGTCCCCCAGCATTTACTTTCTTCTACTGAAGCCTCTCATGTATAGTGTATCTGAATTGACAGTCCAATTATAAGGGCTGAGGATGGGGAATTTTGTGTGTGTGTGTGTGTGTGTGTATACATATATATATGTATTATGTACACTGTAACACAAATTCCTAAGTCAAGAAGGTTTGAACTTCCTTTAGAGAGGCATATTAGGAAGTTGCCAAACATGACTTGGCCCAGTAACTTCCCATCTCTGACCGCATTGGCAGAAGATTAGCACAATTCTAGACTGATTATTAGAATTATAAATTACAGGCCACCAGGGAGAAAAGTACTGTGACTTTTTTTCCCCTTTCCCCATTAAACTGGGAGTGGAAAGCATGAGTATCTATAAATGCTTAAAGTCACAGAATAGTTGCCCTGGTGTGGTGCTTTCTGACACAGTAGCTCAGCCGATGTTTATGAACAATCCCAGGGCAAACTGGGTTGCCACCATTTTATTGGTAAGATGCTTGTGACTTGTTTTAGTCACACGATGGAACCCACACTTGAATTCACATCTTTTGGCTTCAGAGTCCTGGGCATTTCTACCATTTTACGCTCCAAGGACAGTAAGGGGTGGGAGAGACTGAGAGAAAGAGCAAAAGGGCAAGGGACATAGTTGTTGGAACTTAGTGTGCTGACATGTCTAGTGAATTATCTATTCTAAAAGCATTGAAAACACTTGACTGCAAATCCATTTGCAAAGGGAACTTGGTGAGGGCCACTTGGAGGATTTGCTTGAACCAAAGTGGATAGAATTGTGTTTATTTTACCATGTATACTATGGCATTTGTTTCTTGTGCTGTAACAAAATGCCACAAACTGGATAGCTTAAAACAAGAGAAATTTATTTTCTCACATTCTGGAGACCAGAAACTCAAAGTGAGTATCACTGGGCTGAAATTGTGTTGGCAGGACTACACTCCCTCTTGAGGCTCTAGGGGAGAATCTATTTTTTGCCTCTTAGCTTCAGGTGGCTGCTGGACTTGCTTGACTCATGGTCACGTGACCCCAGTCTCTGCCTCCAAGGTCACATTGCCTCCTCCTCTTTGATCTCCTTCCTCTCTTTCATTAGGATACTTGTCATCCCATTTAGAGCTCACCCAGATAATTCAGCATTATCTCCCCAACTCAAGATCCTTAATTTAACCACATCTACAAAACTAAAACATTTATAAGCTCCAGGGGTGAAGAACTGATATATTTGTGTGGCCCACACAAATATACCACATTTCTACACCTCCCCTTTTTATCTTGCATTATAGAAGTTGTTATTATAAAAGCAAAGGGTAGGGGCACATGGGTGGCTCAGTCAGTTCAAAGCAATGTGTATTTGATACAGAAAATTAGACCGTACAGATAAAGAAGGAAAATTAAAATTACCATAATCCGGGCACCTGGTTGGCTCAGTGAGTTAAAGCCTCTGCCTTCAGCTCAGGTCATGATCTCAGGGTCCTGGGATTGAGCCCCCATCAGGCTCTCTGCTCAGTGGGGGGCCTGCTTCCCCTTCTCTCTCTGCCTGCCTCTTTGCCTGCTTGTGATCTCTCTCTCTGTGTGTCAAATAAATAAAATCTTTAAAAAATAAAATAAAATAATCATAATTCTACCCCCACCCTGGACTTAAGCACTGCTAATATTTTGGTATCTATCTTTACAGTTCTTTCTCTGTGAACATATATTTACATGTAGGTTTCATTACAAGTTTAAAAACCCAGCTGATAGCACAGCCCTGATTTCACTTCAGAGGAGCCCACCTTACAAGTTAGAAAAGACTATTGGTACTTTCCTAGAAAACCCAGAATGTAGAAATTTATTTAGGGGACAACTTAAATATCCCCCTATGTCAGACAGGTTAGTGTCAGGGCAATGTTTTTAAAATAGGTAGTTAAGTGGGTTGAAGACTCTGCCTTCGGCTCAGGTCATGATCCCAGTGTCCTGGGATCGAGCCCCGCGTCGGGCTCTCTGCTCAGCGGGGAGCCTGCTTCCTCCTCTCTCTCTGCCTGCCTCTCTGCCTACTTGTGATCTCTGTCTGTCAAATGAGTGAATGGAATCTTTTAAAAAAATAAATAAATAAATAATAAAATAAAATAAAATAGGTAGTTAAATAATATAAAAAGTTATAATATAATATATATAAATTATATATATAATATATATAAATTATATATATAATATATATATAAAATATATATAATATAATAATATAATATAAAATATTATTTTAAAAAGTTATAATATAAAAAGTTCAAGGCAGTTTGTACAATGTCAGAAGAAAGAATATGTAAGAATGTCCTTCTCAAGAGAACGGCTAGGAGATGTCCTGTTTCCAGAACTAAATGTCAACTGGCTTCCTGGAATCTGGGACCACAAGCTTCGAATGTGGAGGTGTCTGTGGAGCCTGACACCAAAATAAGCCCTTGTTCACACGCACATGCTCCCCATTCTTGTTCCCAGGCTGTTTCTCCATGGCTCCTTGCCTATGCTGCTCCTCTGCCTAGAAACAGCCTTTTTCCTTTATTGCCTCGTGAACTTCAGTTTCCTTCAAGAACAACTCAAAAGTCACCTCTTCCAGGCAGAGTTAAATATCCCTCTGCAGGGGTTGTCCAAGAACACTGACCTTCAAGATTGCATTGACCTCAACTCGCAATAAGAAACACATCTTTTATCACTACCCAGGACCAGGATACATAAACTATTGAAATAAAACTTTCACGAAAGTGGCGCCTGGGTGGCTCAGTGGGTTAAGCCTCTGCTTTAGGCTCAGGTCATGATTCTAGGGTCCTGGGATCGAGCCCCACGTTGCGCTCTCTGCTCGGCAGGGAGCCTGCTTCCCCCTCTCTCTCTGCCTGCTTGTGATCTCTGCCTGTCAAATAAATAAACTAAAAAAAAAACTTTCATGAAAAAAGACAGTGCATTTTGGGGTGCCTGAGTGGCTCAGTCAGTTAAGCAGCTGCCTTTGGCTCAGGTCATGATCCCAGGGTTCTGGGATCAAGTTCCGCATCAGGCTCCTTGCTCAGCAGGAAGACTGCTTCTCTTTCTGCCTCTGCCTGCCTCTCTGCCTGCTTGTGCTCTCTAACCCTGACAAATGAGTAAATAAAATCTTTTAAAAAAAAGTGCATTTTGAAAGTTTTAATTCTATTTCATTAAAAATATATATACTGGGGCATGTGGCTGGCTCTACCGGAGAAACATGCAACTCTTGATCTCTGTGTCATGAGTTTGAGCCCCATGTTGAATGTAGAGATTACTTCAAATAAAAAAATAAACTTCAAATATATATATATTTATATGTAAATATATATTTATTTATATATATATTCATATATGTATACATATATTTATACATTTATATTTTTATATATTTATACATTTAATATATATTTGTATAAACTATATATTTATATATAAATTTATGTATTTATATAATTTATATATATGAATTTATTTTTATATATAAATAAATATATAAACTTCGAAAATATACATTTGAAGTTTATTTTATTTTATTAAATAAATACACATATATATATTAATAACTCACTTAAGTTGCTATCATGACCTGCTAATGAGTTGGCCAATTTGAAAAATTGCCCTAGAAGATACTCTTTCTATCTTTGACAGCTTTTCTTGCTTCTCTCATCTCTGAAAGCCTCAGATCCTTTGGCCCCTCATACAAATGTGCTGGGGCCCAGTTCTTTTCTGATACTGGTTTCTGTTCGTGTTGCTGCTCCTTGTGGATTTCTCCTCCAGTAAGTGGGATTCTAGCTGCCTGACTGTCTCCAGTTTGGGGCACCTGTTTGCTCCAATTCTCTGACAGATCTAAAAAGAGCTGTTGATTTTCAGTATGTTCAGTTTACTTTTTACTTGATGTTAGGATGGAGTAACAATTTCTTTACATGACAGACCAGAAACTAGAAGTTAAAAAGTCTTCTTTTAAAAATATAAATCAATCAACTGATTTAAAAATTTATATGGAAATGCAAATAATTAGTTTTTTTTTTTTTAAAGAATTTATTTATTTGAGAAGGAGACAGTGCACGAGAGCATGAGAGGAGAGAAGGTCAGAGGGAGAAGCAGATTCCCTGTGGAGCCGGGAGCCCGATGAGGGATCCTGGGACTCCAGGATCATGACCTGAACTGAAGGCAGTTGCTTAACCAACTGAGCCACCCAGGTGCCCCAGTGCAAATAATTCTTTAAAAACAAACAAAATGGAAGGAGTTATACTACCTGATTTCAAGACTTATTATAAGGATACAATAATCAAGATAGTGTGATATTGGCATAAGAACAGACATATAAATCAATGGAATGGAAGAGAATCTAGAACAATCCCAAATTCAATGGGTAACATATATTTTTCAATCGATGCTGGCAAAATTAGATATCTCTATAGGGGAAAAAAAAATGAACTTCAACTCCTCATCTTACTTCATGAACAAAAACCTTCCCCAAAAGGATCAATGACCTAAATGTAAAAGCTAAAATGATAAAACCTCTAGAAGCAAACTTAGGTGAAAATCGTTGTGGCTTGGGATGACAAGGACTTTGTAGACAGGACACAAATAGCATGAATCGAAGAAGAAAGATTAACAAGGTGGAATTTATAAAAAGGAAAATGTTTTGTTTTTCAAAATATGTTAAGAGAATAAAAGGCAACTGTTGAATTAATCATGTTTTCATTTTTTTTTATATTTTATGGTGCTTTGCTGTCTTGGGAGTTTTGTTAGCTGGGAGAGGCTACCCTTATCAGTGCTAGCTAATTTCTAGGGATAGCAAAAAACTTGTCTGTGAGCCTGCCTTTCTTATGCAAACCAACCAATCCAAAGACAATATCCCCAACCACCAGTTTTACTAACTCATGCACCAAGTCAGTATTTCCCTTGCCTTAAAGCACTCCAGAGTCACCATTATGGCCCAGTGTCTGCCCAAATTATTCAAACTATCCAATCCTAAACTTGCTCAAACTTGCCTACCCTGCCTCACTCATTTCCTCCTGTGGAAAGAAAACTACAGGTTTCTCCTTTTCTCTTCTGCCTCCTGATCAAGCCCTGTATGATGTGGCATACACTCCTTCTACTGGGGATTTTAAGTAATAAAATTTAATTTATTGGCATTGACCTCTCCATGTTGTCACTCAGTTATCTTTATACATTAACTTCTGGATACAATCAAAACAACCACAGGTTAGGAGAATATATTCATAGTATATATATCTGGCAAACGACTTAGATCCTGAATCTATGAAGAACTCTTTTTTTTTTTTTTTTAAGATTTTATTTATTCACTTGACACAGAGAAAGAGAGAGAGAACTCTAGCAAAGAGAGTGGCAGGCAGTGGAAAATGGGCAAAAATCTATACAGATACTTCACAAAAGATTTATGAATGAACAATACAGTACATGAAAAGATGCTCAACATCATTAAATGAAAATTAAGACTTCATAATGAGAGGGATGCCTGGGTGACTCAGTTGGCTAAGTGTCTGACTCTTGGTTTTGGCTCAGGTCATGATCTTGAGGTCGTGGGATGGAGCCCAGCATTGGGCTCTTCACTGAGCACAGAGTCTGCTTCAGATTCTCTCTCCCTCTGCCCCTCCCCTGCATGCTCTCTATAATAAATAAATAAAATCCTTTAAACAAGACAAAACAAAAACCCTACATAATGAGATACCACTACCCATTCATTGGAACCCTTGGAACTGTTGGTTTTACATGTTAGTAGGCATGTAAAGTGGTACAACCACTTTGAAAAATAGTTTGGCACCTTCTATAAAATTAACATACACTTACCATGTATATGACCCAGAAATACCACTTCTAGGTATTAATCCAAGAGAAATGAAAACATATCCACAAAGATACTTGTACATGAATGTTCATAGCAGCTTCATTCATTATAGTCAGAAACTGGAAACAAACCAAATGTCAATCAGTAGAATTGATAAGTCAACTGATTTGCTCATACAATGGAATACTGCTCAGTCAAAAAAGGACTTAACTACAAATACATGCAAACAACAAGGCAAATCTCAAGTCAAAGGAGCCAGATTCAAGAGTACACACCACGGGGATGCCTGGGTGGTTCAGTCAGTTGGGTGTCTGCCTTCGGCCAGGTCATGATCCCAGAGTCCTGGGATCAAGTCCCACAATGGACTCCTTGCTCATCAGGGAGACAGCTTCTCCCTCTGCCTGCTTCTCCCTCTTCTCCCTCTGCTCCCTCTGCCTGCTTGGTGCGCTCACTTGTTCTCTCTCTGTCTCTGACAAATAAGTAAATAAAAAATTAAAAAAAAAAGAGTACATACTATGTTTTTCACTCATATGACTCTCTAGAACAGGCAAAACTAATTCTACTTAAAGAAATATGATCAGGGCACCTGGTGGCTCACTGGTTAAGCCTCTGCCTTCAGCTCAGGTCATGATCTCAGGGTCCTGGGATCGAGTCCCACATCGAGCTCTCTGCTCTGCGGGGAGCCTGCTTCCTCCTCTCTCTCTCTCTGCCTGCCTCTCTGCCCACTTGTGATCTCTCTCTGTCAAATAAATAAAATCTTAAAAAAAAAAAAAGAAATATGATCAGTTGTTGTTTTGGTGGGCAGTAGGAGGGATGGATTATATAAGGAAACTTTCTGCAATGATGGAAATATTCTAAATTTTGACTGGGGTGTTAGTGACTTGTGTGCATACATTGGTCAAAACTCCTTGCATTTTATTGTATGCAGTTTAGGTATTGTATGTAATTATACCTTAATATAATATAATATAATATTATATAATAATGTAATAATATAATGTAATAATACATATAAAATATATCATATATAACAATATAATAAACATATAGCACATATACAAATTCATAATATAATAATATATAAATATAAATACAAATATACCATATATATGTATGTATTATATGTAATTATACCATAATGAGGTTGATTTTTAAAAAGATTTTACTTATTTATTTGACAGGCACAGCAAGAGAGGGAACAGAAGCAAGAGAAGTGAGAGAAGGAGAAGCAGGCTTTCTGCTGAGCAGGGAGCCCAATGCGGGGCTCAACCCCAGGACCCCGCAACCATGACCTGAGACAAAGGCAGACTGAGCCACCCAGGAGCCCTGAGGTTGATTTTTTAAAAATGAAACAGTTTAAGGGGTGTCTGTCTGGCTCCGTTAGAAGGGAATCTGAGCCTTGAGCTCAGGGTTATGAGTTAGAGCTTCACATTGGGTGTAGAGATTACTAAAGTAAATAAGTAAACAAAAATAAAATTTAAAAAATAAAACAGTTGAGTTCAGATGGTGCCTTTCTTTTTTTTTTCTTTTTTAGTATTTTATTTATTTATTTGACCGACAGAGATCACAAGTAGGCAGAGAGGCAGGCAGAGAGAGAGGAGGAAGCAGGCTCCCTGAGGAGTAGAAAGCCCAATGTGGGGCTCCATCCCAGGACCCTGGGATCATGACCTGAGCCGAAGGCAGAGGCTTTAACCCACTGAGCCACCCAGGAGCCCCCAGATGGTGCCTTTCAAACCAGAGAAATCTTGGGGCCTTCAGGAGGAGCACATCCATTTGCATTAGTCAAGCTTAAGATTTGAAAACCAGGAGCAGCCTAGTCCAGGAAGAAAACTAGTATAGATGAGCGTCTACGAGTGAAAAACGGAGGAGACATTTCTCCAAGCTATGAAGGGCTGCTGGGGTGCAGTGTGGTCTGCATTTGAGAGTTAGATCGTGGAAAGCCAGAAACAGAAGTGACACTGCTTCTCCAGGGACTTGGAGTGGTGCCAGAGCTTACCCCTGGTACAGACAACGGTTTTGCTGTGATACTCTAGAGAACACCAAATTCTGTGGGAGGTGAAACGTGCTGCTCCTTTGGGTGGTGACAGAAGGATAATGGCTAAAAATAGTAACTAACATGTATTGAACTGTTCCTTTTATGAGATATGATATAGGAATTCTCATAAGTTCTTAAGTTAAATACTGTTCTCAACCCCATGGTACAGATGAGCAACGGCGCTGGTTCTTACTGTTTAGTCAGAACTGACTGTCGAATTATCATGATTTTTGTTAGCCAGTTGACATATGTTGCTAGCTTAAGATCAGCCCTGGTGAAAATATTTCTTTCTCTTTTTTTTATATTTAAAGATTTTTATTTATTTATTTGACCGACAGAGATCACAAGTAGGCAGAGAGGCAGGCAGAGAGAGAGGAGGAAGCAGGCTCCCTGCGGAGCAGAGAGCCCAATGCGGGGCTCCATCCCAGGACCCTGGGATCATGACCTGAGCCAAAGGCAGAGGCTTTAACCCACTGAGTCACCCAGGCGCCCCCTGGTGAAAATATTTCTAATGTGGAGATTGGTAAATGCTACCAACCAGGGCCTTTACCCCAGAGAACAAGTGTGTTCAATACTTAGCAGCACAGCACTGAAATAGGCGCAGAGAGGTTTAGCAGCTTGTCAAGGTTACACAGCTTGTAGCAACCGGCAGATCCCAGGCCAGTTTCATTACTCTAAAGCCCACAGTCTTACCACTAGAGACCCTTTTATATTGAGGCATAAGACTGCTTCCCTGACTTCATTTCCAAAGAAAAACCATATTGTTCAACAAAGACTCTCAGATTAAGGATGTGGACTTTGCAGAACTTTTCTTGAGGGCGTAGAATTCAAGCATTTGGCATTTTCATAACACAACAGGGGTTGGAGGTAGGTGTGGGGAGGGCAAGACCCTACTGCTCTGGCAACAGGCTGCTGAGATGCACATTTTATTTAGTTCTTCATTTATTTAAAGATTTTATTTATTTATTTGACAGAGAGAGAGACAGCGAGATGGGGGAACACAAGCAGGGGGAGGGGGAGAGGGAGAAGCAGGCTTTCTGCTGATGATGCGATGTGGGGCTCAATCCCAGGACCCTGGGACCATGACCTGAGTCAAAGGCAGACACTTAATGACTGAGCCACCCAGGGGCCCCAGCACATTTTATATAAATAAATAAATGTGTATATTTCCCCCCCATTTCCTCAATGAATTTCATAAAGGAGGATAGTCGCGTCCTCATTCAAAGGATGGGAATGACTCTTATAAAGCAAATTGTGTATGAGCTATTTGTGTGGAATGTTCTGAATCATGAAGAAATAAAAATCATTTGCTGCGAAAAGGTCAAGCAGGAGGCTGTGAGAGGGATCATTCCCCTGACTTTGAAGAAGGGCTCTGAATCCTATAACCTCTTTCTCAAATGCCTTGAAAAGTAGAACTATCCTGTTTCAGGATTTGAGTGAACAAAGCAAGTATCAACTTTCTTTTTTTTTAAATTTTATTTTGTTTTATTTCTTTTCAGTGTTCTAGAATTCATTGTTTATGCACCACACCCAGCACTCCATGCAATACGTGCCCTCCATAATACCCACCACCAGGCTCACCCAACTTTCCACCCCCCGCCCCTCCAAAACCCTGTTTGTTTTTCAAGAATCCACAATCTCTCATGGTTTGTCTCCCCCTCCAATTTCCCCCAACTCACTTCTCCTCTCCATCTCCCAATGTCTTCCGTGTTATTCCTTATGCTCCACAAGTATGTGAAACCATATGATAACTGACTCCCTCTTCTTGACTTCTTTCACTCAGCATAATCTCTTCCAGTCCCGTCCATGTTGATACAAGAGTTGGGTATTCATCCTTTCTGATGGAGGCATAATACTCCATAGTGTATTTGGACCATATCTTCTTTAACCATTCGTCCGTTGAAGGGCATCTTGGTTCTTTCCACAGTTTGGCGACTGTGGCCATTGCTGCTATAAACATTGGGGTACAGATGGCCCTTCTTTTCAGCAAGTATCAGCTTTCTTATATCTGTTCTACAAATAGAATAAACTATGAAGAAAACCCATACTCCCAATGAGAGAACATTTGCTCCCCTTTCTCTTTATGTCATTAGGTAGTTTTTGGTTCCGCAGAGGAAAAACTCAGATACTCTCAACAAAAAACTACTAGATTACTTGTCATTGAAGTCAAATAAGTCACTCCATGGTCAGGGATTAAAGATTTAGTACAGTCTCATTTCAAAATCAAACTGGATAATGAAGGCATTCAAGAAGTTAACACAGTCATGGTTCTTGACATTCCTTAGTCCAGTGAGGAATTACTATTTTTAGTAATGTTATCAATAAGTAATAACTTTTATTTTGTTTCAAGGTTTTATATTCAAGGTTTTGTTTCATAGATTTTAATCAAGGTTAAGGGTTGATCTGGGGAAAGTTACCCTTAACCATCCCTCTCAGCCAAATCCCTACTATTCTCACACACTTTCCTTAGCCCTAACACAGGCTCCTCCCATTCCCGTTTGGCTGAGACAAAGATCCTGTGGTGGAAAGGAGGAAACAGAAGGCAAAAAGGGAAGAGTAAATATTTGGAATCCTTTGTGCCGGCTCATACTGGGGAAGGAAAGTCAGATCACCAATGGAAGATCCTCCGCATAACTCCCTCTTCATCCTCGTGAACTCTAAGTTTTGGGGAGACACAGAATTGGGTCCTCTAACCTCACCTCTTCTCTTACAGGGCTTTTTCAGCAGATATCAGAAGAAGATTTAGATGATTTGACTTATAACCTAAAGAATTTATACCATATCCCATCTTTTCTGAACTACTATCCCCTGAGTGAAGATATTGACATTATTTTTAATTTGAAAAGCACCTTTACAGAAGGTGTTCTATGGAGGAAGGACCATCACCATCACTGAGTGGAGCAGCTGACCCCAAATGGTCTGCTAGACACTCTTCAGAGCCCCTGCATCATCAAAGGGGAGTCGGGCAATGGAAGTCCACTCTGCTACAGCAAATCGACACACTCTGGGCTCTGGGGCTCTGACCAAGTTCAAATTAATCTTCAAATTAATCCTCTTCTTGCAGCTGAGCAGGGTGCAAGGTGGGCTCTTTGCAACTATGTGGGATCAGCTCGTGCATATACCTGACATAATCAGGAAGCCGACTTTCCTGGCCATGCTGCTGAAACTACAGCAGAGTTCTTTTTCTCCTTGGTGGCTACAATGAATTCAGGGCCCAGAACTGCCCAGAGACTGAAACCCTCCTAAAGGAAAACCACTGCCTCCAGAATATGGGTGTTGTCGCCCCCCACCACTGAGCGCCTGAGGCACATCAGGCAGTTTGGTGCCCTGACTGCTGAGGGGGTTATGACGGAGGACAGTGCCCAGACTCTCATCTGGAAAGTGCTGACAAAGGAGCATGCTGAAGGTTTGTTGCTCCAAATTCAGAAATCCAGGTGCTTGAGGAGTCTGATGAAGACCCCTCGCTTTGAGGTCACCACTTGTGTCATCCAGATGGGGGAAAATGAGTTCCACTCTAACATACAAACAACACTGATCCTTACTTTCTATGATCTACTGATATACAAAAACCAGCACAGACTTAGAGAGGGGGCTGCAGGTGACTTCACTCAGAGCCTGGACCACTGTGGAGACCTCGCTTTGCGGGGGGGGGGGGCGTGTTTTCCCACAGGTTTGATTTCCAACTGGAAGACATGTCCAGTGTGAATGAGGACACCCTACCGACAACTGGACTCCTCTGTAAATACACAGCTCAACGGTTCAAGCCCAAGTATAAATTCTTTCACGACTCATCCCAGGAGTACCTAGCAGGATGCAGGCTCGGCAATTCACTGAAGTCTCAAGAGCCAGAGGAGGTGACCAAGGGAAAGGTCACTTGCAGAAAATGGTTTTCATTTCAGGCATTATATCCAAGTATATCAAGCTGCTCCCGTACACGGCTGGATCAGCTACCCAAGCCACCGGGACTGTTTTGAAAGACTTTGCAGGAGTGTATCAAGATGGCAGCCTCCTCGGGCCTCGGGCTCTCCAACACCAAGAAGCCTCTCTGGAGGCAAGAATCTACGCAAAATGTGAAAAACACCACGGTGCAAGAAACTCTGAAAGCCATAAACATCAATTCTTTACAGAGTGTGGCATTAATTGATTCTATAAGCATATATCCAAATCAGACCTGACTGAAGAATTTGAAGCTTCCTTTTGTGGTAAAAGCTTATATATCAACTCAGAGAACATCCTTGATTATTTATTTGACTTCTTTGAACACTTGATTAATTGGGTCAGTCCTCTGGACTTCATTAAACTCAACTTCTATGGAGAAGCTCTGGTCTCACGGGACAAGACCACAGGAGACACAAGCAGGCGTGGAGAAGAGTCCTCAGCTACATTCCCAGCACGGCCATGTCTTTGTTCTGCAACTGGAAGCAGGAATTCAAGACTCTGGAGGTCACATTCCGGGACTTCAGCAAGTTGAATAAGCAAGAAATCAGATACCTGGGAAAGATATTCAGCTCTGCTACAAGCCTCAGATTGTGCATGAAGAGGTAGGCTGGTGTGGCTGGAAGCTTTAGTTCTGTCCTCGACACCTGTGAGAATGTTCATTTTGTCACCGTGGAAGCCAGTGCCCTCACCATAGAAGAGGAGCAGCACAACACACCCGTGACAAACCTGAAAACCTGGAGTATTCAGGGCCTCCGGACTGTACGGCTGCCAGGTATTGCAAACATCAGCAGTTTATTTTTATTTTTATTTTTTTAAGGATTTTATTTATTTATTTGACAGACAGAGATCACAAGTAGGCAGAGAGGCAGGCAGAGAGGGAGGAGGAAGCAGGCTCCCTGCTGAGCAGAGAGCCCTATGCGGGGCTCGATCCCAGGACCCTGGGATCATGACCTGAGCCGAAGGCAGAGGCTTTAACCCACTGAGCCACCCAGGTGCCCCATAAACATCAGCAGTTTAAGCTATAATCAAGCCCGTTGGGGTACCATGGAAATATTAGGTATCATATAGTTTTGCTTTAAATGTCCTAATAGTTTCAACCACATGTCAGGCCTTGGAAGGGAGGTGGGAGGCCTGAGAGATCCGTCTGTAAGGGGGAAGGCTGTCATACTGGGAAGCACCAGGGACTATTCCAAGGGCTGAAGCTATAGTTTGACAGAATGGCAATATAGTTTGTATGGTTGTGCGTGTGTGTGTGTGTGGTGTGGTAGGTTCAGCTTGTCCTCACTGACCTCTCCCCTCTTCTCAGCATCTCCGTTTCTACCCAGCACCCACTGCCTCCTTGCCAAATGATACCCTTGCCCGCTTCAAGACTGGGAGGAAATCCAGCCTGTAAACTAATCACCTGCAGAAGCTGGTAGCTAATTGTGCTACTGGCTTCTTGTCCAGGAAACTGCATAACATACCCAGCCCCACCCCACCCCACGAATTATTCATTTTGAATGAAGATTTTGGAGGGGCGCCTGGGTGGCTCAATGGGTTAAGCCTTTGCCTTCGGCTCAGGTCATGATCTCAGGGTCCTGGGATGGAGCCCTGCAACGGGCTCTCTGCTCAGCGGGGAGCCTGCTTCCCCCTCTCTCTCTGCCTGCCTCTTTGCCTACTTGTGATCTCTCTCTCTGTCAAATAAATAAATGAAATCTTAAAAAAAAAAAGAAAGAAGATTTTCGGAACAGATTTTGTCTAACATGAAGAACTTTTGGGCCTCAGACACATACATGTGGGGCCAGTCTTCCTGGGTACAGGGAAGTTTTCCCAAAATTCAAAATGGTATTATAGGTGAATGTCTATCTGTCTTACCTGGGTAGAGCAGCTTGACCTAGGTAGATCAGCCCTGCTGCCTAGAACAGGGGCTACTGGTGGTGTGAAACTCTCAGCTGGAAGGAGCCTTGCTCTTCTTGACTGTAATCCAAGATTACTTTTCATTCACTAGATTTCCCATCAGGCTCTGCCTCACTTGTCACCCTGTAGAGAAAATTTCATATCACTTAAAAAAAAAATCTAGACTCTGTTGTACAGATAATTTTTGCAAACTTCTCAATGCAGGAATCCCTTCCATAAGATGCTGCATGGTCACCGGGACTTCGTTAGACTAACTTCTGTATCAGGAAGCTCGCCTCCTCCTCTTGATGGCTATTCCTTTGTGCTGATCCTGCAAACTGGTTGTCTATGTGCTGAATTTGGCCTACATGTTGTACAGAATTGTCTTTTGAATGTTTGCCAGTATTTTGTTCTTAATTTTTACAATTTATTTTTTGTGTAATATATTCACATGACCCAAATTATAAAACTGTCTACAAGGAAGTTGCCTTCCCTTTCCCATCCCCTGGTCACGATTCTTCTCCTTGGAGTTGGTAGCATGTTGCAACTGGGAGATTGCGGTGTGAAACTACAGGTTACTCATTTCTCTTGATAATTATAGGTCTGGCAACTGCATGCCCACATCTTCACTTGGTAACAATCAGCTAGAGCTTCCTGAGATGTTCCTATGCTCTGTGGACAAGATACATCATCTCCGTGTGGGCACAGCACCCACCTGTTCTACTTCTTGGAATGACACTATCTCCCTGGCCCTCGTTGACATTTGAGTTTGTAATCAGTGCTCATTCCTTCTTATAGCTAAAATCCAGTGCCCTGCCTTCGGCTCAGGTCACAATCCCAGAGTCCTGGGATCAAGCCCCACATCTGGCTCCCTGCTCATTGAGGAGCCTGATTCTCCCACTTGCTCTCCCTTTCTCTGCTCTTCTGCCTGCTTGTGCTCTCTCTCTCTCTCACTGTGTCAAATAAATTTAAAAAGTTATAAAATCCGGGGCGCCTGGGTGGCTCAGTGGGTTAAGCCACTGCCTTTGGCTCAGGTCATGATCCCAGGGTCCTGGGATCGAGTCCCGCATTGGGCTCTCTGCTCAGCGGGGAGCCTGCTTCCCTCTTTCTCCCTGCCTCTCTTTCTACTTGTAATCTCTCTCTGTCAAATAAATAAATAAAATCTTAAAAAAAAAGTTATAAAATCCAGTGCCCTGTCACTTCTACCCAAGGTTGGTTTCTATTTTTGCCCTCCACATTTCTTCAAAATATTCCTCATTCATCCATTTCTTTGCTGAATAGTGTTGCACGGTATGGAGGTGCCACAGTTTATCTCATCATCACTGAAAGACATGTAGGTTATTTCCAGATTGGATAATTATAAATCAAGCTCCTATAAATGTTCGTATGGAGGTTTTGGTGTGAAAATAAGTTTTCCTTTTTTAGAGAGAGAGAGTGGGCATGCCCCAGGTGGTGGTGGGGGGGAAGGGGATGGAGAGGCAAAGAGCGAGGGAGAGGGAGACAGAGGATCTTAGGCAGGCTTCACACCCAGCATGGAGCCCCATCCTGAGATCATGACCTAAGATCATAACCTGAGCCAAAATCAGGAGTCAAACGCTTAACCAACTGAGCCATCCAGGCACCCCTGAAAATAAGCTTCCAGTTCACTTAGGTAAATACGTAGGGGTGGGATTGCTAAGCTATGGGACAAGCACTTATTTAACTTTTTAAGAAACTTCCAAGCTATTTTCCAGTTTGTACCCCTTTACAGTTGCAATAGCTATATATGAGAGGTTTTGCTGCTCTGAATTCTCACTAGCACTTAATAACCTTTGTGTTTTTATTTTTGTCATTTTACAATTGCCCTACAAGAAGAAAAAAAAGCAGAAAACACCAAGGGCTGATGAGGGTGTGGAGCAACTGGAATTCTGGGTATACTGTTATCTCATCATACTTAGCTCATGAAAGTTGACAACTTATCATGGGCTTGTTTGCCAACTATATACCTCTCTGGCAAAGTGTCTGTTTAAGTTCTCACCTGCTTTTTAATTGGGTAATTTATCTTCTTAGTATTGAGTTTTGAGTGTTCTTTATATATTTTGGATACAGGCCCTTTGTCAGACAAGTGATTTGAAAATATTTACTCCTGGGCCACCTGGGTGGCTCAGTAGGTTAAAGCCTCTGCCTTTGGCTCAGGTCATGATCCCAGGGTCCTCTGCAGGGAGCCTGCTCCCCCCCAACCCCCCGCCTGCCTCTCTGCTTACTTGTGATCTCTGTCTGTCAAATAAAAGAAATAAAATCTTAAAAAAAAATATTTACTCCTAATCTGTAGCTAGTCATTTCATTCTCCTAATGGCATCTTTCAGAGAACAAACATTCTAGATTTAGCTGCAGTCCGTTGCTGCTTGTATGAATCACGCTTTTGGTGTGATTTCTCAGAACTTTTTGCCTAATCCCAGGTCATGAAGATTTTCTCCTATATTTTCTTCCTAAATTTTTATGTTTTATAATTATATGTGTGATCCATTAGAGTTAACATTTATGGAAAATATGATGTTTGGATCAAGGTTCATTTTTCTTGCATATGAATATCCAGTTTATTGAAATGACTATTCTTTCATGTTTGAATTGCCTTTGTACTTTCAACCAAAATCACATGGCTGTAATTATGTGGGTGTATTTCTGGACTCTATACTCTTATTGATTGATCATTTGCCAATACCCTTCTCTATCCTTTGCTAATGTCACATAGTGTTAGTAACTGGTAGTTTTAGAGTAAGTCATAAAACTGAGTAGTGTTGTTTCTCCAACTTTGTTTTTTTTTTTTTTTTTTTTTTTTTTTTCCAGATTTGTTCTGTGTGTTTTAGTTCCTCTGCCTTTCACATTGTTTATAGTATCAAACTCTTCCTGGGATCTTAGTTGGAATTACACTAAATCTATGGACCAGTTTAGGGAGAACTGACATCTTTATTTTGTTGAATCTTTCAATCTGTGAGTATGATTTGTCTTTCATCTAGATTTTCTTTTATTTACCATCATTTTGTAGTTTTCTTTTTTTTAAAGATTTTATTTATTTATTTGACAGAGATCACAAGTAGGCAGAGAGGCAGGCAGAGAGAGAGGAAGGGAAGCAGGCTCCCCGCTGAGCAGGACCCTGGGATCATGACCTGAGCCCAAGGCAGAGGCTTTAACCCACTGAGCTACCCAGGCACCCCCATTTTGTAGTATTCATCATGTTGATCCTGTATATGTTTATCAGATTTATATGTAACTTTTTCATTCTTTTGGAGCTATTGTAAATAGAATTTTAAAAAATTGGTTGCCAATCATTTATTGCTACTACATAGAAATGCAATTGATTTTTGCCTGTTGATCTTATACTCTACACTTTTGCTATACTCACTTCATGTCACCCCCCAAAATAGCAGGTTTATTCCTTCCTTTCCAATTTGTATTTATTTTATCTTCTTGCCTTATTGCACTGATTATGACTTGCAGGACAGTGTTGAATAGGGACGGTTGAGAGTGAATATCCTCTTTTGTTCCTGATATTAAGAACAAAGCATTCAGACTTTTACCCTTAAGTATAATGTCAACTGTAGTATTTTTGTGGATGACTTTTATCAGGTTGAGGAAGTTCCCTTCTATTCCTAGGTTGCTGAGAATTCTTATTATGGATGGATGTCAGATGATGTCAAATGTTTTTTCTGCCTCAATATATCCGATCATGCAATTTTTCTTCTTTAGACTGTTAATATCGTGAATTATATGGATTGATCAGCAGATACTGAAACAGCTCTGCATTCCCTGTAAGAAGCCCACTTGGTGGTAGTATAACATTCTTTTTATATATGGCTGGAAACCTAGTAATATCTTGTTGAGGATTTTTGCTTCTATGTTCATGAGTGATATATTGGTCTGAAGTTTTCTTTTTTATTATTATTATTATTTTTGAAGTTTTCTTTTAATTTATCCTCTTGGTCTGGGTTTTGTATCATTTAATGACATCATAAAAGGGCTGGGAAGTATTCTCTCCACTTGTATTTTCTGGAAGTGATTTTGTAGAATTGGTGTTATTTCTTCTTTGAATGTTTGGTAGAATTTGCAAGTTAAATTACCTGTGCCAGCAGATTTCTTTTTTGGAAAATTTTAAGCCATAAATTCAATTTCCTCTAAGCACTGTGTTAGCTACAGATTTTGATATATTTTATTTTTATTTCTATAATTTTCAAAATATTGTCTAGTTTTCCTTAATCCATGCTTATTTAGAAGTCTACTGGTAAATTTATAAGTCTTTGGAGATTGTTATTTTTCTGTTATTATTTTCTAGTCCAATTCCACTGTATTTGGAGAACACGCTTTTAGATAAAGAAGACACCCATCTCTGACCTTAATATGGTTTTTCTCATGCTGCTGAGAGAATGACCTTCACATAGGTGACCTTTGTATGGTCCAGGAGATGGGAGAGTGAGTTGAAAAAAGAACAACTCTCTTTGGCTTTTTATAACTCAAGGTCTCTACAGAAAGAACATGGCAAGATCTCTGTGCAATTGTTCTTTGCTTTCTTTTCAGTCCATTAATCAATTCGTAAATCAAATTAACCTGATGCCCTAATGTATTTCCTTCCCAACATTTTGCAGCTGAAGATCTGACAAACCTGAAGATGAGTTTACTTCATACAATGCATTTGTCTGACATTGGGAAGGAAATGGATTACATAGTAAAGTCTCTGTCAACTGAACCCTGTGACCTTGAAGAAATCCAATTAGTCTCCTGCTGCCTGTCAGCAAATGCTGTGAAAACCCTAGGTACCATTGCCTGCATTAACTGAATAAGAACAGTGTAAGAGAACATGTGAGGACACAACAGATGTTGGTGAGGATGCGGAGAAAAGGAAACCCTCCTACACTGTCGGTGGGAATGCAAGCTGGTGCAGCCACTCTGGAAGAGTATAGACGTTCCTCAAAAGTTGAAAATAGGGGGGGCGCCTGGGTGGCTCAGTGGGTTAAGCCTCTGCCTTCGGCTCAGGTCATGATCTCAAGGTCCTGGGATCGAGCCCCACATCAAGCTCTCTGCTCAGCGGGGAGCCCGCTTCCTCCTCTCTCTCTCTCTGCCTGCATCTCTGCCTACTTGTGATCTCTTGCTCTCTCTCTCTCTCTCTGTCAAATAAATAAATAAAATCTTAAAAAAAAAAGTTGAAAATAGGAGCTATCCTATGACCCAGCAATTGCACTACTGGGTATTTACCCCAAAGATACAAATGTAGTGATCCAAAGGGGCACCTGCTACCCCAATGTTTATAGCAGAGATGTTCACAATGTCCACTGACAGATGAATGGATAAAGAAGATGTGGTATGTGCATATATATATATATATATATA
>NW_019154508.1:8285-20317 GCF_002288905.1 Enhydra lutris kenyoni | reverse complement strand
ATATATGTTTTTCTTTCTTTAAAATTTTGGGAGGTAGTTTCTTCTAACAGACCAAAATACACCTAAAATCAAGTGTGTGACTCTGTTCACCAGTCTAATAAATAAATATATTTTTTTAATTTCTTTTTCTTTTTTTCCTTCTTTCTTCTCCTCCCGGTTTTGGGTCTCTTCTGATTTGCTTAGTGTATATTGTTCTGGGGTCATTGCTACCCTTTTAGTGTTTTATCTCATTCATCTATTCCTACTTGAATAAAATGACAAGGTGGAAAAATTACCACCAAAAAAATAACAGGAGGCAGTACTGATGGCTAGGGACCTAATCAATATAGACATTAGTAATATGTCAGACTTAGAGTCCAGAATAACAATTATCAAGGTGCTAGCTGGGGTTGAAAAAAGCATGGAAGATAATAAAGAACCCTTTTCTGGAGAAATAAAATTCCTTTATAGAAAAATAAAGAAACTAAAATCTAACCAAGTTGAAATAAAAAAAGCTATTAATGAGGGCAATCAAAAATGGAGGCTCCTACTGCTAGGATAAATGAGTCAGAAGAGAAAATTAGTGATATAGAAGACCAAATGATGGAGAATAAAGAAGCTGATAAAAAGACAAACAACTACTGGACCACAGGGGAGAATTTGAGAGATAAGTGATACCATAAGGTGAAACAATATTAGAATAATTGGGATCCCAGAAGAAGGGGGTGGCAGAAAGTATATTGGAGAAAATTATAGCAGAGAATTTCCCTAATAATTTGGAAAAGGAAAAAGCATCAAAATCCAGGAGGCACAGAGAATTCCCCCACAAAATCAATAAAAATAGGTCCACACCTCATTGTCCAATAGTAAAACTTACAAGTCTCAGTGACAAAGAGAAAATCCTGAAAGCATCTTGGGACAAGAGGTGTGTAACATACAATGGTAGAAATATTAGATGGGCAGCAGACCTATCCACAGAGACCTGGCAGGCCAGAAAGGAGTGGCATGATATATTCAGAGCACTAAATGAGAAAAATATGCAGTCAAGAATACTATATTCAGCTAAGCTGTCACCTGAAAATAGAAGGAGAGATAAAAAGCTTCCAGGACAAACAAAAACTAAAAAGATTTGCAAACACCAAATATTTCCTACAGGAAATATTGAAAGGGGTCCTCTAAGCAAAAAAAGAGCCTAAAAGTAACAGATCAGAGAGGAACAGAGACAATACACAGTAACAGTCACCTTACAGGCAATACATTGGCACTAAATTCGTATCTTTCAATAGTTACCCTGAATGTAAATGTGCTAAATGCCCCAATCAAAAGACACAGAGTGTCAGAATGGATAAAAAAAAACAAAACACATCAATATGCTGTCTGCAAGAAACTCATTTTAGACCCAAAGACACCTCCAGATTTAAAGTAAGGGGGTGGAAAACAATTTACCATGCTAACGGATATCAAAAGAAAGCTGGGGTGGCAATTCTTATATCAGATAAATTAGATTTTAAGCCAAAGACTGTAATAAGAGATGAGCAAGGACACCATATCATACTTAAAGGGTCTGTCCAACAAGAAGATCTAACAATTTTAAATATCTATGCTCCTAACATGGGAGCAGACAACTATATAAACCAATTAATAACAAAATCAAAGAAACACATCCACAATAATACAATAATAGTAGGGGACTTTAACAACCCACTCCTGAAACGGACAGATCATCTAAGCAAAAGATCAACAATGAAATAAAGGTTTTAAATGACACATTGGACCAGATGGACATCACAGATACATTTAGGACACTCCATCGCTAAGCAATAGAATACACATCCTTCTCTAGTGCACATGAAACCTTCTCCAGAATAGATCACATCCTGGGTCACAAATCAGGTCTCAACAGGTACCAAAAGATTAGGATCATTCCCTGCATATTTTCAGACCACAATGCTCTGAAGCTAGAACTTAATCAGAGAGGAAAGTTGTGAAGAACTCAAATACATGGAGGCTAAAGAGCATCCTACTAAAGAATGAATGGGTCAACCAGGAAATTAAAGAAGAATTTAACAAATTCATGGAAACAAATGAAAATGAAAACATAACTGTTCAAAATCTTTGTGACACAGCAAAGGTGGTCCTGAAAGTATATAGCAATACAAGCCTTTCTCAAGAAACAAGGAAGGTCTCAAGTACACAACCTAACCCTACACCTAAAGGAGCTGGAGAAAGAACAGCAAAGAAAGCTTAAACCCAACAGGGGAAGAGAAATAATAAAGATCAAGAGCAGAAATCAATGAAATAGAGACCAAAAGAACAGTAGAACGAATTAACAAAACTAGGAGCTGGTTCTTTGAAAAAATTAATAAAATTGATAAACTCCTGACCAGACTTATCAAATAGAAAAGAGAAAGAACTAAAAATAATAAAGTCATGAATAAAAGAGGAGAGATCACAACCAACACCAAAGAGATACAAACAATTATAAGAACATATTATGAGCAACTGTACACCAGCAAATTTGACAATCTGGAAGAAATAGAAAACCTGAACAGACCCATAACCAGTAAGGAGATTGAAGTAGTCATCAAAAATCTCCCAATAAATAAGACCCTAGGACCAGACAGCTTCCCAGGGGAATTCTACCAAACATTTAAAGAAGAATTAATAGTATTCTCCTGAAAATGTTCCAAAAAATAGAAATGGAAAGAAAACTTCCAAACTCATTGTATAAGACCAGCATTACCTTGATCCCAAAACCAGACAAAGACCCCATGAAAAAGGAGAATTACGGACCAATATCCCTGATGAACACAGATGCAAAAATTCTCACCAAAATACTAGCCAATAGGATCCAATGGTACATTATAAGCATTATACACTATGACCAAGTGGGATTTATTCCTGGGTTGCAAGGTTGGTTCAACATCCGCAAATCAATCAATGTGATACAACACATTAATAAAACAAAGAACAAGAACCATATGATACTCTCAATAGATGCTGAAAAAGCATTTGACAAAGTACAGCATTCTTTCTTGATCAAAACTCTTCACAGTGTAGGGATAGAGGGCACATACATCAATATCATCAAAGCCATCTATGAAAATCCCACAGGAAATATCATTCTTAGTGGGGAAAAACTGAGAACTTTTTCCCTAAGGTTCGGAACATGGCAGGGATGTCCACTATCACCACTGCTATTCAGCATAGTACTGGAAGTCCTAGTCTCAACATTAAGACAACAAAAAGAAATAAAAGGCAACTGAATCAGCAAGAAAAAGTACAAACTCTCACTCTTTGCATATGATATGATACTTTATGTGGAAAACCCAAAAGACTCCATTCCAAAACTGCTAGAACTCATACAGGAATTCAGTAAAGTGTCAGGATATAAAATCAATGCACAGAAATCAGTCGCATTTCTATACACCAAAAGCAAGACAGAAGAAAGAGAAATTAAGGAGTTGATCCCATTTACAATTGCACCCAAAAGCCATAAGATACCTAGGAATAAACCTAACCAAAGAGGCAAAGAATCTGTACTCAGAAAACTATAAAGTACTCATGAAAGAAATAGAAGAAGACACAAAGAAATGGAAAAACTTTCCATGTTCATGGATTAGAAGAACAAATATCATGAAAATGTCTATGCTACCTAAAGCAATCTACCCATTTAATGCAATCCTTATCAAAATACCACCAATGTTTTTCAAAGAAATGGAACAAATAATCCTAAAATGTATATGGAACAGAAAAAAAACCTGAATAGCCAGAGGAATGCTGAAAAAGAAAACCAAGTCAGCAGCATCACAATTCCAGACTTCAAGCTCTATTATAAATCTGTAATCATTAACACAGAATGGTACTGGCACAAAAACAGACACATACACCAATGGAACAGAATAGAGAACCCAAAAATGGACCCTCAACTCTGTGGTCAACTAATCTTTGACAAAGCGGAAAGAATGTCCAATGGAAAAAAGACAGTCTCTTCAACAAATGGTGTTTGGAAAATTGGACAGCTACATGCAGAAAAATGAAACTGTACCATTTCCTTACACCACACACAAAAATAGACTAAAATTGGATAAAAGACCCCAATGTGAGACAGGAGTCCATCAAAATCCTTGAGGAGATCACAGGCAGCAATCTCTTCAACCTCAGCAACAGAAACTTCTTTTTTTTTTTTAATCATTTTTTTAATTTATTTTCAGCATAACAGTATTCATTGTTTTTGTACCACACCCAGTGCTCCATGCAATCCGTGCCCTCTCTAATACCCACCACCTGGTTCCCCCAACCTCCCACCCCCCCAACCTCTTCAAACCTTTCAGATTGTTTTTCAGAGTCCATAGTCTCTCATTGTTCACCTCCCCTTCCAATTTCCCCCAACTACCTTCTCCTAACTCCCCATGTCCTCCATGCTATTTGTTATGCTCCACAAATAAGTGAAACCATATGATAATTGACTCTCTCTGCTTGACTTATTTCACTCAGCATAATCTCTTCCAGTCCCATCCATGTTGCTACAAAAATTGGGTATTCATCCTTTCTGATGGAGGCATAATACTCCATAGTGTATATGGACCACATCTTCCTTATCCATTCGTCCGTTGTAGGGCATCTTGGTTCTTTACACAGTTTGGCAACCGTAGCCATTGCTGCTATAAACATAGGGGTACAGATGGCCCTTCTTTTCACTACATCTGTATCTTTGGGGTAAATACCCAGTAGTGCAATTGCAGGGTCATAGGGAAGTTCTATTTTTAATTTCTTGAGGAATCTCCACACTGTTCTCCAAAGAGGCTGCACCAACTTGCATTCCCACCAACAGTGTAAGAGGCTTCCCCTTTCTCCACATCCCCTCCAACACATGTTGTTTCCTGTCTTGCTAATTTCGGCCATTCTAACTGGTATAAGGTGATATCTCAATGTGGTTTTAATTTGAATCTCCCTGATGGCTAGTGATGATGAACATTTTTTCATGTGTCTGATAGCCATTTGTATGTCTTCATTGGAGAAGTGTCTGTTCATATCTTCTGCCCATTTTTTGATATGATTATCTGTTTTGTGTGTGTTGAGTTTGAGGAGTTTTTTATAGATCCTGGATATCAATCTTTTGTCTGTACTGTCATTTGCAAATATCTTCTCCCATTCCGTGGATTGCCTCTTTGTTTTCTTGACTATGTCCTTTGCTGTGCAGAAGCTTTTGATTTTGATGAAGTCCCAAAAGTTTATTTTGGCTTTTGTTTCCTTTGCCTTTGTAGACATATCTTGAAAGAAGTTGCTGTGGCTGATATCGAAGAGATTACTGCCTATGTTCTCCTCTAGGATTCTGATGGATTTCTGTCTCATGTTGAGGTCTTTTATCCATTTTGAGTTTATCTTTGTGTACGGTGTAAGAGAATGGTCGAGTTTCATTCTTCTACATATAGCTACCCAGTTTTCCCAGGACCATTTATTGAAGAGACTGTCTTTTTTTCCACTGTATATTTTTTCCTAGAAACATCACCAAAGGCAAAGGAATCAAGGGAAAAAAATGAACTATTGGGACTTCATCAAGATCAAAAGCTTTTGCACAGCAAAGGAAACAGTCAACAAAACCAAAAGACAACCGACAGAATGGGAGAAGATATTTGCAAATGACGTATCAGTTAAAGGAATGGTATCCAACATCTATAAAGAACTTAGCAAACTAACACCCGTAGAACAAAGAATCCAATCAAGAAATGGGCAGGAGACATGAACGGACATTTCTGCAAGGGAGACATCCAAATGCCCAACAGACACATAAAAAAGTGCTCCACATCACTCGGCATCAGGGAAATACAAATCAAAACTACAGTAAGATACTGCCTCACACCAGTCAGAATGGCTAAAATTAATAACTCAGGAAATGACAGATGTTGGCAAGGACGCAGAGAAAAGGGAACCCTCCTACATTGTTGGTGGGAATGCAAGCTGGTGCAGCCACTCTGGAAAACAGTATGGAGGTTCCTCAAAAAGTTGAAAATAGAGTTACCCTACCACACAGCAATCGCACTACTGGGTATTTACCCTAAAGATACAAGTGAGTGATCCAAAGGGGCACAGGCACCCGAATGTTTATAGCAGCAATATCCACAAGAGCCAAACTATGGAAAGAGCCTAGATGTCCATCCACAGATGAGTGGATAAAGAAGAGGTGATATATATATATATATATATATATATATATGTATATGTATATACATATATATATATGGAATGGAATGCTATGCAGCCATCCAAAAACACTGAAATCTTGCCATTTGCAATGACGTTGATGGAACTAGATTGTATTATGCTAAATGAAATAAGTCAATCAGAGAAAGACAATTATCATATGATCTCTCATTGATAGGAGGTCAATTTGAGAGGCAGGGTTGGGGGTCATGGGGAGCAGGGAGGGAAAAAAAGAAACAAGATGGGATTGGGAGGGAGACAAACCATAAGGGACTCTTAATCTCAGGAAACAAACTGAGGGTTGCTGGGGGATGGGGCCGAGGGATAAGGTGGCTGGGTTATGGACATTGGGGAGGATATGTGCTATGGTGAGTGCTGTGAATTGCGTAAGACTGATGATTCAGGCATTCAAGTAGAATACCTTCTTGACGGAGGAGTCAAGATGGCGGAGAAGTAGCAGGCTAAGACTACTTCAGGTAGTGGGATATCAGCTAGATAGCTTATCTAAAGATTGCAAACACCTACAAATCCAACGGGAGATCGAAGAGAAGAAGAACAGCAACTCTAGAAACAGAAAATCAACCACTTTCTGAAAGGTAGGACTGGCGGAGAAGTGAATCCAAAGCGACGGGAAGATAGACCGCAGGGGGAGGGGCCGGCTCCCGGCAAGCGGCGGAGCAACGGAGCACAAAATCAGGACTTTTAAAAGTCTGTTCCGCTGAGGGACATCGCTCCAGAGGCTTAACCGGGGTGAAGCCCACGTAGGGTCAGCGCGGCCTCAGGTCCCGCAGGGTCACAGAAGGATCGGGGGTGTCTGAGTGTCACAGAGCTTACAGGTATTAGAACGGGAAAGCCGGCTACAGAGACAGAGCTGAGGAGTGAGCTCTCAGCTCGGCATTACCTTGAACCGGTCACAGGCTCGGTCAGCTCAGAGCGCGGCTGGAGGCCAGGGTGACGGGAGTAATTGGGCGCTGTTCTCTGAGGGCGCACTGAGGAGTGGGTCCCCGGGCTCTCGGCTCCTCCGGGAGAGACTGGGAGGCCGCCATCTTCATTCCCATCCTTGGGAACTCTACGGAAAGCGCTCAGGGAACAAAAGCTCCCGAAAGCGAACCAGAGCGGATTACTCAGACCGGCCCCGGGTAAGGGCAGTGCAATTCCGCCTGGGGCAAAGAAACTTGAGAATCACTACAACAGGCCCCTCCCTCAGAAGATCAACAAGAAACCCAGCCAGGACCAAGTTCACCTACCAAGGAGTGTAGTTTCAATACCAAGGAGAGCAGTGGAATTCCAGAGGAGGAGAAAGCAAAGCACGGAACTCATGACTTTCTCCCCATGATTCTTTAGCCTTGCAGTTAATTTAATTTTTTTTTCTTTTTCAATTTCTTTTCTTCTTCTGCTAAATTTTTTTAACTTTTACCCTTTTCTTTTTTAACATTTTTTAACTAGTTTATCTAATATATATATTTTTTCCTTTTTATATTTTTTCTTTATTGATTTTCTTTTTTTAATTGTTTCTTTTTTTTTTTTTTTTCTGAACCTCTTTTTTTTCCCTTTCTCCCCCTTCACGATTTGGGATCTCTTCTGATTTGGCTAAAGCATATTTTCCTGGGGTTGTTGCCACCCCTTTAGTATTTTACTTGCTCCTTCATCTACTCTTATCTGGACAAAATGACAAGGCGGAAAAATTCACCACAAAAAAAAGAACAAGAGGCAGTACCAAAGGCTAGGGACCTAATCAATACAGACATTGGTAATATGTCATATCCAGAGTTCAGAATGACGATTCTCAAGGTTCTAGCCGGGCTCGAAAAAGGCATGGAAGATATTAGAGAAACCTCTCGGGAGATATAAAAGCCCTTTCTGGAGAAATAAAAGAACTAAAATCTAACCAAGTTGAAATCAAAAAAGCTATTAATGAGGTGCAAACAAAAATGGAGGCTCTGACTGCTAGGATAAATGAGGCAGAAGAAAGAATTAGCGATATAGAAGACCAAATGACAGAGAATAAAGAAGCTGAGCAAAAGAGGGACAAACAGCTACTGGACCACGAGGGGAGAATTCGAGAGATAAGTGACACCATAAGACGAAACAACATTAGAATAATTGGGATTCCAGAAGAAGAGGAAACAGAGAGGGGAGCAGAAGGTATATTGGAGAGAATTATTGGAGAGAATTTCCCCAATATGGCAAAGGGAACAAGCATCAAAATCCAGGAGGTTCAGAGAACCCCCCACAAAATCAATAAGAATAGGTCCACACCCCGTCACCTAATAGTAAAATTTACAAGTCTTAGTGACAAAGAGAAGATCCTGAAAGCAGCCTGGGAAAAGAAGTCTGTAACATACAATGGTAAAAATATTAGATTGGCAGCAGACTTATCCACAGAGACCTGGCAGGCCAGAAAGAGCAGACATGATATATTCAGAGTACTAAATGAGAAAAACATGCAGCCAAGAATACTATATCCAGCTAGGCTATCATTGAAAATAGAAGAAGAGATTAAAAGCTTCTAGGACAAACAAAAACTGCAAGAATTTGCAAATACCAAACCAGCTCTACAGGAAATATTGAAAGGGGTCCTCTAAGCAAAGAGAGACCCTAAAAGTAGTAGATCAGAAAGAAACAGAGACAATATACAATAACAGTCACCTTACAGGCAATACAATGGCACTAAATTCATATCTCTCAATACTTACCCTGAATGTTAATGGGCTAAATGCCCCAATCAAAAAACACAGGGTATCAGAATGGATAAAAAAACAAAACCCATCTATATGTTGCCTACAAGAAACTCATCTTAAACCCGAAGACACCTCTAGATTTAAAGTGAGGGGGTGGAAAAGAATTTACCATGCTAATGGACATCAGAAGAAAGCAGGAGTGGCAATCCTTATATCAGATCAATTAGATTTTAAGCCAAAGACTATAATAAGAGATGAGGAAGGACACTATATCATACTCAAAGGAACTGTCCAACAAGAAGATCTAACAATTTTAAATATCTATGCCCCTAACGTGGGAGCAGCCAAATATATAAACCAATTAATAACAAAATCAAAGAAACATATCGACAGTAATACAATAATAGTAGGGGACTTTAACACTCCCCTCACTGAAATGGACAGATCATCCAAGCAAAAGATCAACAAGGAAATAAAGGCCTTAAATGACACACTGGACCAGATGGACATCACTGATATATTCAGAACATTTCATCCCAAAGCAACAGAATACACATTCTTCTCTAGTGCACATGGAACATTCTCCAGAATAGATCACATTCTTGGTCCTAAATCAGGTCTCAACCGGTATCAAAAGATTGGGACCATTCCCTGCATATTTTCAGACCACAATGCTCTGATGCTAGAACTCAATCACAAGAGGAAATTTGGAAAGAACCCAAATACATTGAGACTAAACAGGATCCTTCTAAAGAATGAATGGGTCAACCAGGAAATTAAAGAAGAGTTGAAAAAATTCATGGAAACAAACAAGAATGAAAACACAACGGTTCAAAATCTGTGGGACACAACAAAGGCAGTCCTGAGAGGAAAATATATAGCGGTACAAGCCTTTCTCAAGAAACAAGAAAGGTCTCAGGTACACAACCTAACCCTACACCTAAAGGAGCTGGAGAAAGAATAAGAAAGAAACCCTAAACCCAGCAGGAGAAGAGAAATCATAAAGATCAGAGCAGAAATCAATGAAATAGAAACCAAAAAAACAATAGAACAAATCAATGAAACTAGGAGCTGGTTCTTTGAAAGAATTAATAAGATCGATAAACCCCTGGCCAGACTTAACAAAAAGAAAAGAGAAAGGACCCAAATAAATAAAATCATGAATGAAAGAGGAGAGATCACAACGAACACCAAAGAAATACAGACAATTATAAGAACATACTATGAGCAACTCTATGCCAACAAATTTGACAATCTGGAAGAAATGGATGCATTCCTAGAGACATATAAACTACCACAACTGAACTAGGAATAAATAGAAAGCCTCAACAGACCCATAAGCAGTAAGGAGATTGAAACAGTCATCAAAAATCTCCAAACAAACAAAAGCCCAGGGCCAGATGGCTTCCCGGGGGAATTCTACCAAACATTTAAAGAAGAACTAATTCCTATTCTCCTGAAACTCTTCCAAAAAATAGAAATGGAAGGAAAACTTCCAAACTCATTTTATGAGGCCAGCATCACCTTGATCCCAAAACCAGACAAGGATCCCATCAAAAAAGAGAACTACAGACCAATATCCTTGATGAACACAGATGCAAAAATTCTCGCCAAAATACTAGCCAATAGGTTTCAACAGTACATTAAAAGGATTATTCACCACGACCAAGTGGGATTTATTCCAGGGCTGCAAGGTTGGTTCAACATCCGCAAATCAATCAATGTGATACAACACATTAATAAAAGAAAGAACAAGAACCATATGATACTCTCCATAGATGCTGAAAAAGCATTTGACAAAGTACAGCATCCCTTCCTGATCAAAACTCTTCAAAGTGTAGGGATAGAGGGCACATACCTCAATATTATCAAAGCCATCTATGAAAAACCCACTGCAAATATCATTCTCAATGGAGAAAAACTGAAAGCTTTTCCGCTAAGGTCAGGAACACGGCAGGGATGTCCGTTATCACCACTGCTATTCAACATAGTACTAGAAGTCCTAGCCTCAGCAATCAGACAACAAAAGGAAATTAAAGGCATCCAAATTGGCAAAGAAGAAGTCAAACTATCACTCTTCGCAGATGATATGATACTATATGTGGAAAACCCAAAAGACTCCACTCCAAAACTGCTAGAACTTGTACAGGAATTCAGTAAAGTGTCAGGATATAAAATCAATGCACAGAAATCAGTTGCATTTCTCTACACCAACAACAAGACAGAAGAAAGAGAAATTAAGGAGTCCATCCCATTTACAATTGCACCCAAAACTATAAGATACCTAGGAATAAATCTAACCAAAGAGACTAAGAATCTATACACAGAAAACTATAAAGTACTCATGAAAGAAATTGAGGAAGACACAAAGAAATGGAAAAATGTTCCATGCTCCTGGATTGGAAGAATAAATATTGTGAAAATGTCTATGCTACCTAAAGCAGTCTAAACATTTAATGCGATTCCTATCAAAGTACCATCCATTTTTTTCAAAGAAATGGAACAAATAATCCTAAAATTTATATGGAACCAGAAAAGACCTCGAATAGCCAAAGCAATATTGAAAAAGAAAGCCAAAGTTGGTGGCATCACAATTCCGGACTTCAAGCTCTATTACAAAGCTGTCATCATCAAGACAGCATGGTACTGGCACAAAAACAGACACATAGATCAATGGAACAGAATAGAGAGCCCAGAAATAAACCCTCAACTCTATGGTCAACTAATCTTCGACAAAGCAGGAAAGAATGTCCAATGGAAAAAAGACAGCCTCTTCAATAAATGGTGTTGGGAAAATTGGACAGCCACATGCAGAAAAATGAAATTGGATCATTTCCTTACACCACACACGAAAATAGACTCAAAATGGATGAAGAATCTCAATGTGAGAAAGGAATCCATCAAAATCCTTGAGAAGAACACAGGCAGCAACCTCTTCGACCTCAGCCACAGCAACATCTTCCTAGGAACATCGCCAAAGGCAAGGGAAGCAAGGGCAAAAATGAACTATTGGGATTTTATCAAGATCAAAAGCTTTTGCACAGCAAAGGAAACAGTTAACAAAACCAAAAGACAACTGACAGAATGGGAGAAGATATTTGCAAATGACATATCAGATAAAGGGCTAGTGTCCAAAATCTATAAAGAACTTAGCAAACTCAACACCCC
>NW_019154508.1:0-8185 GCF_002288905.1 Enhydra lutris kenyoni | reverse complement strand
CAGACACATAGATCAATGGAACAGAATAGAGAGCCCAGAAATAGACCCTCAACTCTATGGTCAACTCATCTTCGACAAAGCAGGAAAGAATATCCAATGGAAAAAAGACAGCCTCTTCAACAAATGGTGTTGGGAAAATTGGACAGCCACATGCAGAAAAATGAAATTGGATCATTTCCTTACACCACACACGAAAATAGACTCAAAATGGATGAAGGATCTCAATGTGAGAAAGGAATCCATCAAAATCCTTGAGGAGAACACAGGCAGCAACCTCTTCGACCTCAGCCGCAGCAACATCTTCCTAGGAACATCGCCAAAGGCAAGGGAAGCAAGGGCAAAAATGAACTATTGGGATTTTATCAAGATCAAAAGCTTTTGCACAGCAAAGGAAACAGTTAACAAAACCAAAAGACAACTGACAGAATGGGAGAAGATATTTGCAAATGACATATCAGATAAAGGGCTAGTGTCCAAAATCTATAAAGAACTTAGCAAACTCAACACCCAAAGAACAAATAGTCCAATCAAGAAATGGGCAGAGGACATGAACAGACATTTCTGCTAAGAAGACATCCAGATGGCCAACAGACACATGAAAAAGTGCTCCACATCACTCGGCATCAGGGAAATACAAATCAAAACCACAATGAGATACCACCTCACACCAGTCAGAATGGCTAAAATTAACAAGTCAGGTAATGACAGATGCTGGCGAGGATGCGGAGAAAGGGGAACCCTCCTACACTGTTGGTGGGAATGCAAGCTGGTGCAACCACTCTGGAAAACAGCATGGAGGTTCCTCAAAAAGTTGAAAATAGAACTACCCTATGACCCAGCAATTGCACTGCTGGGTATTTACCCTAAAGATACAAACGTAGTGATCCGAAGGGGCACGTGCACCCGAATGTTTATAGCAGCAATGTCTACAATAGCCAAACTATGGAAAGAACCTAGATGTCCATCAACAGACGAATGGATAAAGAAGATGTGGTATATATACACAATGGAATACTATGCAGCCATCAAAAGAAATGAAATCTTGCCATTTGCGATGACGTGGATGGAACTAGAGTGTATCATGCTTAGCGAAATAAGTCAATCGGAGAAAGACAACTATCATATGATCTCCCTGATATGAGGGAGAGGAGATGCAACATGGGGGGTTAAGGGGGTAGGAGAAGAGCAAACGAAACAAGATGGAATTGGGAGGGAGACAAACCATAAGTGACTTAATCTCACAAAACAAACTGAGGGTTGATGGGGGGAGGGTGGTTGGGAGGGGGGGTGGGATTATGGACACTGGGGAGGGTATGTGCTATGGTGAGTGCTGTGAAGTGTGTAAACCTGGCGATTCACAGACCTGTACCCCTGGGGATAAAAATATATGTTTATAAAAAATAAAATTAAAAAAAAAAAGAAAAAAGAAAAAAAAAAAGACTGATGATTCACAGACCTATACCCCTGAAATAAATAATACATTATATGTTTTTTAAAAATTCCTTTTAAAGAAATTTATGGAGACACATAAAAAAATCTTAAATTCATAGATTTCAGACTGTATACTTTAGAGTTTCATACTTTTTTGAAGTATGTATTTTTGATTAAAATATAATTAGGTAGAAGCTATTTGGGGAATTTCTGTTATACAGAATGTTTATATTTATCACAGATATTCTTTCATTTCCTATCATTCAAAGCCTTCTATAATCTTAAAAAACAAATAATGTAAGTAATAATAGCTAGTTTATAAATACCAATATTTATAGTCTAAAAAATAAACTTTCCAGTTCTCCCTAAACTTTACAAAAATTATTCATGAATTAGACAGTGAAGTAAATCTCTGTGATGTCATAAAAGCAGAAAAATTTTCACATATATTATCTGGTAAAAATATAAGAAAATTAGAAATGAATAACAAAATTTACATAAACCCTCAATAAGTTAAGAAATCCTAAAAAACATCCCAAGTAAATCCTGTTTCAGAAAAAAAAATTTAATGAAACCATCATGGGTCAAAATTAATGAGATAGCTTCAAAGCAGATTTTCACAAGAAAACCATACTTCTGGATGTTTGTTTTATCCAAGGAATTTTTAAGAAATGAATACAAATTAAATAAGCTCTCAACCAAGGAAGTTAGAGGAAAAGCTAAAATGTCAAAAAGTACAAAAAGGAATTAATAAACATAAATTCTGAAATTAATAAATGAAGACAGAAAACTTTGGAATTGATAACTTCACCCAAAAGCTAATACTTGGAAAAGATCAATAAAATAGATAATACTTGGGCAAGTCTATTCAAGAAAATGGGGAAAAAGGAAAAAAACAAATATGATGTTAAAAATCGGAAACTATAATCACAGATTAAATTTTCAAATTATAGATCTTCCTTGACTTACAACAGGTTTACATCTGAATAAACCCATTGAGAATTTAAAATACCATAAGTTGAAAATGCATTTGATACACCTAACCTCCTGAGTCTCCTAGCTTAGCTTAGCTTACATTAAACGTGTTCCAAACACTTACATTAACCTATGGTTGGGCAAGTCATCTAACAGAAAGCCTATTTTATAATAAAGTGCTGAATATTTCATGTAATTTATTGAATACTGTCCTGAAAGTGAAAAATAGAATGTTTGTAAATATATCGGTTGTTCACCCTCATGATTGTGTAGCTGCTGTCCCCGGCCAGCATCATAAGAAAGGATTGCGGCACCTGGGTGGCTCGGTCAGTTAAGCCCTGGACTCTTGGTTTCAGCTCCGGTCATGATCTCAGGGTCATGAGATGGAACCCAGAGTCAGGTTCCACACTCAGTGTGGCGTCTGCTTGAGATTCTCTCCCTCTGCACTTTTCCCAGGTATATCTCTATCTCTCAAATAAATAAAATCTTTTAAAAAAAGCGAAACAAGAAAGGATCATGCCATGTATCGCTAGCCTGAAAAAAGATCCAAATTCAAAATTTGAAGTTGATTTCTATTGAATGTGTATTGCTTTCAAAGCATCATAAAGTTGAAAAGTCATAAGTCAAACCATCATAAGTCTGAGACTATCTGTATAAGAAAATATACCAACACAAAACCCAGAAACCAAAAAAAGAGAAGAAGTAGCTTATTTTACTACATGAAAACATAAAACTTTTGTATGGCAAAAGATATCCTCAACAGACTTAAAAGATTAAATTACAAAATTAAAAATCTGGGAGACATGGGATGCCTGGGTGGCTCAGTGGGTTAAAGCCTCTGCCTTCAGCTCAGGTCATGATTCCAGGGTCCTGGGATCGAGCCCCACATCAGACTCTCTGCTCAGCAGGGAGCCTGCTTCCCTTCCTCTCCCTCTCTGCCTGCCTCTCTGCCTACTTATGATCTCTGTCTGTCAAATAAATAAATAAAATCTTTTTTAAAAATAAATAAATAATCTGGGAGAAATGTTTCATAAGCTATATGAAGCTATATGAATGAAGGCTCATTTCATAAGTTATATAAATGTTTCATAACCTACATGAAAGACCATTAAAACAAGAATAAACACATTTCAGAAGAAACAAATATGGTTACAAATTTTAAAAATATGAACCTTCTGTGACCTAGCAGTCTATTTTTAGTAATTGATCCTCTAAAAGTGTTTGAAAAGAGCCCTCTACCACTTGTCCTTTCAAATGCCCCACTTCTGGGTCATTGAAGTTGTGGTATTATACACCTGATTCATTTATCCCCTGTGCTTTCTGTAACCAAAAGTTAAGTTGAAATCTGGACTAGACATTCAGATCAGATGTTTTTGGCAAAATATAAGCAGTTTTCTCTGGGGAATAGGATTACAGTGACACCATAGGAGAATATAATGATATTAACTTCCTGTGATACACATTTCAAAATTATTTGGATTTTTGCAATAAACAAGTACATGAGTGCTTTTAAAAAAAAAAAAATAGAGACACTGATAACCAAATATACCTAGTAGTATACCAATCAGATATTTAAGGGAGAAAAGCACAGTACAAAGTAAGATCTGTCTTTTCATAAAAAAGAAAGGATAGTATGTGTATGTATGTATGTACCTACTCATATACACAGGTGAATCCATACAGGGATTTACAGATATGAGAAAAGTGAGCAAAGATTACTTTTAAAGGTGATATTAATTTTCCATGTGACTCATTTTTGCTTTTGCTTAATTTCTACTTTTTCTGCCATAAACATGTAATAGTATTGCAAAGGAGTGAAATTCATGATTTTTTAATGAAAATAATGATTTCAGATGTTGGAAATAGCAACTTCTCTCAATGAGGAAAAAGAACAAATTGGTGGAAGCATACACAAGAACTCAAAAACAGCACTAGTAGAAGCAATGGCCTGGTTTTTCAAGGAAAATTATATCCAATATTAAAGATACTTACTTTCCAAAGCTGTGCATTTCTAGGAAATGTATTCCAATTGTATCCTCTTAAAGCAGACCACATTTCATAATACCTTTATTATAACTGTGTTCAGGGACAACAGACAGGAAAATATATATTTGTTCCACAGAACTTTGCTGAACACATTATAACTATGAGCAAGTTTCTTTAGAATCACAGCAACAGCCATGACCTGCTACAATAATTTAAAACATAAAATTATATTCCGGGAAAAAAAATGAACAAGAATATGTTGCTAATTAGCATATGAGGGCCCTAGAATTATTTAAATCAACACATAAATATGTATTTAGCTATAAATTTGATCTTTTAAACCTTTATTTTGTAATTTTTGGTTACAAAAATTTTCATAACCATCTCTCTGTCAAACACAGATATACAGACTATTTTGACATAAGCGGTTCTTAGCATTGAAACCATTTATGTAAGTAACTAAGCATTGCCATTAAATCATGTAAGTCCTCTTTTTAAATTTGGAATCATGAAGTTCTGAAAAGAATGAACGCATCAAACTTTTCTCTTTCTCTTCTTTTCTTGATCTTTCCTAGCCTTAACAATAGTGCAAGTTTGCCAAATAATTTCACTTATTCATAGAATCTAGAAAACAAATGAAGAAACAAACAAAAACCAAAAATAGACCCATAAATAGAGAGAACAAACGAATGGTTACCAGAGAGGAGGGTGATGGAGAGATGGACAAAACAGATGAAAGGGAGTTGGAGTTACAGACTTCCAGTAATGGAACGAATAAGTCACAGGGATGAAATGTAGAAACATAGGAAACATAGAGAATATAGTCTATGGTGCTACAACAGCATTGCCTCATGACCGATGGTAGCTATGCTTGTAGTGAGCTTAACACATACATTTGTTGAATCCCTGTATTGTACATATAAAACTAATGCAACATTGTGTGTCAATTGTATTTCAATAAAAATATAAATAAATGAATTTAAAATCAGTGCAAGCTTAAATGGGTAAAGCAATCTTCAAAAGGAGTTCTACAGGTCAAAGAAAATCATGGAACATTTCTTTACCAATACCAGTCTGGGTTAAAATAGGGTTGGTGATATCAACCAATTGTGTAAATGTCAGCCTCAGAGATTGATACAGCCATCTCCCTCTTCCTACTGCTTCTTCAGAGTCACTCCAGTGAACAGGAATATGCGATGTAAAATGAAACGTGACTATCTTCCAAGTAGTGTCAGCCCTGGAGGGGAATGTTGTTGCTGCTCTAGTTTCCACTTGAGTGCCAGTATCTTCTTCAGACAGATCAGAGCCAAACATTTTTTTAGTTATGCAAGAAATCTCTTGTGGGGTGCCTTGGTGGCTCAATCGGTTAAGCCTTCATCTTCAGCTTGGGTAATAATCTCAGGATCCTGGGATCGAGCCTGATATTGGGTTCCCCACTAAGTGGGGAGTCTGCTTGAGATTCTCTCTCTCTCTCTCTCTCCCTCTGTCCCTCTCCCCCACTCATGTGCTCTCAAATAAATAAAATCTTTAAAAAAATAAAAAAAAGAAATTGTTTGTGAAAAGCTGAATTAACAGGCAATCACACCTATGATTTATCTCAGAGCTATAATAGTAACACTTAAAGATCAGTGCCCCAAGTGGCTGTGCGACCAGCTCACTTCTTAGCCCATGCTCAGTGTTGGAGGGCTGCAGAGTGCAGAGGAATGCAAGGAAAAGGCAGAAAGGAAAAGACTGAGACGGTACCCACAATGCGTAAGAGCCAGGAGATGGTGAAGAGAGCCAATCAGCTGATTAATTAGTTGCTGCAAAAGTAATACAGAGAGTTCTCCACCTCAAAATGGTGACCCCCAGAGGAAGAAGCAACATTAATTCATTGGACAAGAAACAATCACTAGGGAGACGAGTCATGGAATCACCAGTGCAGCCGCTGGATGATGACAGACTCTTGCTGGCTTCCAATAGGTCTGTTTTTCCTCCTACTCCCCAGGTCCTCACAACAGAAGCCTAAAACCTGGAGTAGTAACTTAAGCGTGTCTCTTTTGCTTACCTCTGCAAGGAAATCAGCAAATGCAAAAGTTTTAGATATTGTCAAATATTGAAATCTATGAATCTCTTTTCATTTCAGTTGAGCAGGAGAGAGAGGATAATTTTCAAATATCAAAAACAAAGACTATGTTTCAAACTTTTGAGCAAAAGGAGTCAGCATCTCAGAATGCTTTACAGTTTATAAACCACATCTGTTCTCACACTTTCAAGAAACACCCGCAATGGGGTAGTCATTATTAACCCTATTTTTATAGATGAGGAAACAAGCTCACTTATATTTACCACAGTGAAAAAAAATAAAATAAAATTTATATATACCACGGTGGTCTTTAAAAAAAAAAACAAAAGGCAAGTGATGGGCAAAGTGTCTCATATACTTATCTGGGATTTTAAAAAAGTCTCCACCAATTGACAAAAGATAAGATATAGATCTTATGCAAATATTTTGTGTAATTCCCAGATAGTTAGGTTGGTAATATTTTTAGTAAGCAGTTTCCATTACTCCAGAGCAAATTGAGATGGATGAATATCTAGTAAGTAATGAGTGATATATATGCATAAATCAATTCAGGAGAGACTTTTTAATCATTTTAACTACAGCAAGAGATGTACAGTATTATTAGTGATTATTATTAGGGTTGTAATAACACAAAAACAGAAGTTTTCATCTTTCTGGGAATTTAGAAACATTTAATATTTAATCTTCCCTCTGCCTACTGGAGGTTTTTCTTTTTACTTGGTGTTTTTATCCATATAATATTTTATCAAGATACTATTCTTTAAAATTATCTATAATGGCTTCTCTGGAGAGGAGGTTCTGTATAGTGTTTGTGAACATCGATTCTGTTTTTTATTATTAACATATAATGTATTATTTGTTTCAGAGGTACAGGTCTGTGAATCATCAGTCTTACACAATTCACAGCACTCACCATAGCACATACCCTCCCCAGTGTCCACAACCCAGCCACCCTATCCCTACCCCCTCCCTGGCAACTGTCAGCTTGTTTCCTGAGATTAAGAGTCCCTTATGGTTTGTCTCCCTCCTAATCTCATCTTGTTTCATTTTTCCCTCCCTTCCCCCCACGACCCCCACCCTGCCTCTCAAGTTTCTCATATCAGAGAGATCATATAATAATTGTCTTTCTCTGATTTACATATTTCACTTAACATAATACCCTCCAGTTCCAACCACGTCATTGCAAATGGCAAGATTTCAGTGTTTTTAGATGGCTGCATAGTATCCCATTGTATAGATATACCACCTCTTCTTTATCCATTCATCTGTTGATGGACATCTAGATTCTTCCCATAGTTTGGCTATTGTGGACATTGCTGCTATAAACATTTAGGTGCCCGTGCCCCATTGGATCACTACATTTTTATCTTTAGGGTAAATACCCAGTAGTGCGATTGCTGGGTGGTAGGGTAGCTCTATTTTCAACTTCTTGAGGAACCTCCATACTGTTCTCCAGAATGGCTGCACCAGCTTGCATTCCCACCAATATTGTAGGAGGGTTCCCCTTTCTCCACGTCCTCTGAAAAAGCATTCGACAAAGTACAGCTTCCTTTCTTGTGAACATAGATTCTGATCCAGATTGCCGGGTTCAAATCCCACCCCAGCCATTTACCTTAGGCAAATTATGTTACCTCTCTTTGTCAGTTTTCTCATTCATAATGTGGGAGTGATTATAATAATGATATATATATATATATATATGTATATATATATATATATATACATATA
>NW_019154507.1:18094-20309 GCF_002288905.1 Enhydra lutris kenyoni | reverse complement strand
ACCTCAGCATTTGTGTTGTGTCTGCTCCCCTTAGATGCTGCAGAAGCGGGGTGGGGCTGTAGCAAGGGGTGTGCTGCTAAGAGAGGGGTGCTCTGGCTTGGTGGGACTGTCCCCCGGCCTGAGCAATGCCCAGGAATGGCCACTTCCACTCTGCTCCCCGAACCTCTGGCTCCTCTCCCTCCTCTGAGCCCTGCCAGGATTGGCTGGTCTTCCCTGGAATCCTGACATTGGAGAGGTCATAGCTGTAGCTCCCCTTTACAGATGGTCTTTCCATGCCTGCCTGCCCACAGCCAGGTTCTCGGCCTGCAGAGGGCATGTGGGCTGTTGTTGGAGAGATCCAGGGCTATAAAATTCCTTCCTTTCATCTTTCTCCACTGGCTCTGGTTCTTAATTTGAAGCTATATGAGAAAAATCCAGCTTCTTCTCTGGTCATCTCCTTAGATACTTAAAGATAGATGCCCCAGCTCACCTGAGTCTCATCTTCTCACGGCATGGTTTCCAGACCCCTTGCCTCATCCTGGGTGTGAGTCAGTCAGTCTTTGCTGTGTTCACAACTGTGGCACACCCACTGTGGCATCCCCAAGTCTGCACTGAATGAGGCCTCAGGAGGTCAGAGCCCTGAGAGGAGCACACTGGTTCCAGTGTATGCTCCCGCATAGAGAGTCCTGCTGTGCCAGCCTTCCTCAAGAGGAGGAGGAGGCAAAGGTTCTCAGGGTGGAGCCCTAAGGGGAGAACACACATGAGGACCACAGATTGGACAGGACACCAGGGCAGGGCCCTCCTTTCATGTCAGTCATAGAGGCTTCTGTCTCTCCAGTTTGAGCAGCTTGAATCCTTCCCCAAATCAATGCAGGGCTCAGAAAGGCACAGAGTCCACCGACCTCCCCTCAGCTACTCTTCCACTCAGGATATTTTAAATGGTGGGCACAGCCGTGATGACCTCACCACAGTGGCGTGAGGCTGACTCACTCAGTGTCCTTAGGCAGATTGAGCTCATCGAGAGCATGGCCGGATGACGCTGGCTGAAGGAGACTCAAATCTTTTGCTGTCATAATTGCTATAGCTTCTTGAATGGTTTTTTTGGAAGCAATCCTCATCATATAGAAAAGTGCCTTTCTTTTTCCTGAATGATTTCAGAGTTTGTTGCTGACATAATGCCTATCACCTGTGAACACTTTGTGTATCTTACAAACAAGGACATGCTCTTACATGCCCATAAACAATCACCAAAAGCAGGAAATAAATGGCTACATCACTAAGATCCTCAGACCCTGGTCAAGTTTTGCTACCTGCCTCAGTGATGATCTTTGTAGCCAAAGCATCCAGTCTAGGCTCACACACACTGCATTTCACTGAGGTGTCCCTACAATCTCCTTGAATCTGGAGCAGACCCCCAGTCTTACACTTTACTCTCAAGACCTTGACACTTTCGAAGACTCCAGGCCAACTGTTTTGATTAATGCCCCTCACATTCAGTTTGTCTGATGTTTTCTCATGATTAAATTCAGACCACGCATCTTTGGCAGGAGTTTCATGAAGTAATGCTGTGAATGTGTATTCAGAAAGCGCAATTAGCACTTTGTTAATGTGCCTGAGAGTGGGAGAATCTATAAGACACATTGCATCTTAGCAGGGGGGGCACATGATTCTGATCTGTCTCAGTCCTGTTGATAGTAACTTCTATCTCTTGCTTAAGGTGTCTCTGCCACCCTCCTCTGATGCAAAAGGACTCCCTTCTCCTTTGTAATAGCTGTGCATGGAGATATTTTACGATTAGGTAAGCACCCCATTCCTTCCCAAACTTCGATCTTTACACTTATTTAGTATGAACCCGTGGTTTCATATTTTGGACAATAGGTTGTAACTTACCATCAGTATTTATTTTGATACAGTGTCTTAGAACTGCCTAGTAGGAATCCTTTCAAGGTGGCTTTGGTGTCCATTCCCTGAGTACTTCTTACTTTGGTGGAGTGACGTGTCCAGGTTTATCATGCACTGTCCCTGCTTCTGGCCGGAATCCCTCATTGTCCAAGCATCATGGTTCCTTTTGGTGGAGAAGGATATTGAGAAACCAAGATGTGGGGGCTAAGTGTGCTCATTGGTATTGGGGTGGCTCCTGGGCCCTCTTGGTGGACAGAGTGGAGAAACATCTGCATGTATGTTTACATAGAGGTGTCTGTACTTATTGTATAGCTGTATCTGTATTTATATATTT
>NW_019154507.1:14531-17944 GCF_002288905.1 Enhydra lutris kenyoni | reverse complement strand
ATATATATATGTGTGTGTGTGTGTGTGTGTGTGTGTGTTTATATATAAACACACATATAAATACATATATATAAATACATACATATAAATACATATATATATAAAAATACATACATATATATATATTTAAATATTTTATTTATTCTTGCGGGGGAGAGAGAGAGAGAGAGAGAGAGTGCAAGCGAGCCAGCTGGGAGGAAGAGCAGCTGGAGAAGCAGACTCCCCACTGATCAGGAAGCTCAATGCAGAACTTAATCCCAGGACCTTGGGATCATGACCTGAGCCAAAGGCAGACACCCTACTGATTAAACTACCCAAGTGCCCTCCTTTCTTTTTATGTTTGCAGCTTCCTTCTTTTGCAGTGGGAAGTCTGGCTTCTGTTGTCTTGATGCATTTTCTTACTTGATCGGTTCCTGCATGTAATCAGTTTTCCATTGCTGCCAGCACCCTTTCCTGATATAGATGCCCTCTTCATCTGACTTGGCCTCCTAGACTCTGCCATGCTGCCCACCCAGCCCCTGGCCTGGTTTGAAGCCCTTCCCAATGCTCTCAGGTTCCCACACCCTAAGCCACCTGTCCCCTGTAGCATAGTCTGTGAGAAATCTCTCCCAGTACTCAGGCTCCAGACCCTGAGCTGAGCTGCCCCTCAGTGGGGACCCTTCTCTCCCCACTTGGGGTCTAGCACCCTGTTCTGAGCCTTTGCATCTCCCCTCTGCCCTGGAACAGGTGCTTACTTGGCTCCCTGCGCCCATGGGTGTGTGGACTGAATAGTTCAGGAAGAGAAAGAGCAGGAGGAAGAAGAAGAGAGAATGCATCTTGGGCTCATAGCTCTATTACCAGGGCATCCTTCTTGATCTGCATAATGGAGGAGGTCAGGATTGCTGCCTGGCAAGTGCTGGGTTTTGCAAAGGCCTGTTAGCAGGGCAACCTGGACAATGGCATATTAAAGTAAAGTGCATTGGAGACTGAGGCCACCTTTGGGTAATATGTAGATTATCCCATTCTGAGGCACATTAACGAAGTGCTAATTGTGCTTTCTGAATGCATACTGGTGCCAGTTGCAGGANTGGTGCCAGTTGCAGGAATAACTCTGGCACCTGCTTGGACTTTAGACTTGCAGATTAACTCAAATGGAAAGAGTGGCAAAACAGGGAATAATTTGTTCTCTAATAAGCCACTTGGAAGTCAACTCATTTCTATAGTTGGTGTCAGAAAAGTGCAGCTCGGTGTTTGGAATAGGAGGCTGTTTATCCGGTACACAAGGTTCTGTGTCTTTTCTGCCACGACTTCCTGAACAACTTACTTCACTTTGTATCCACTGGCCTCAATTTACCTTCCCACTATTGGGGATAAGAGTAATTTTATTCGGATAGGGCAGAATGGGCCCCCAAAGCCCAGTTTTCTGCTTCTGTTACTTGTATTCATGTGGGCAGCACCTGTAAATCTGACCAGAAGGCAGAAGAGCAGGAAAAGATGTCTACACTTATGACTAATTCTCTTAGGATGGGATTCTCTGCATGGGGCTCCTGAACCAGCAGGACTTGCAGTCCCCTGGGAGCTGGATGGAAATGGAAATACAGACCCGCCCACCCAGGCCTCCCGATTTGGCCTAGTGGTGCCTGGTGACACCAAACTTCCAGGTAATTCTGACGCACACTGAAGTTCTAGACATGCTGGTTTTCTGGGAAATGTGTGACTCGGTTCCCTGGATCAGGGTTTATTGAGGATTTCTATGAAGTTACTCAGCAAATGGTTCCTGAGTGCCTGCTGTGTGCTGAGCAGTGTTCTAGGGCCTGCCAGTTGAATTATGAACAAGACAGCCATGGCTCCTGCCCTCGCAGGGCACAGTTTCTCATGAGGGATGCACTGAACAAGCAGGCAGGTGGGATGCCAGGACTGGAAATGTAGGGGCTTGGAGGGAGAATCATGGAGCGTACCTGGTTTAGATGAGGATGTCGGGAAGGTGACTGTGAGCACATGACATTTATGCAGCAGCTGTGCTCTCCAGGAAGCCATGAGAGTTGGCTGGAGAGAGGTCCCAGGTAGGGTAGTTTGTGAACCCCCCCTTCTTGCCAAGGCAACTAGGGGAGCACAGGCACAAAGCCTGAGATGCAGGAACATACATGTACGTTCTTCCTTCCTTCTTCTTCCTTTCTTTGCCTTTGCCCAGAGATGGATCTGAGGGAGGGGCTGTGCCACCCTCTTTATCATCCAGCTGGGGTGGGGGGATGGCATCATCATTTTCCAGGGGCCAGATATGTGCGATATTAAAACAGAAATCGTGTGATTTGCTGACAGCAGTTAATGGATAATTCAAGGGGCCTTATTATTCTTATACATCATGCCTGGCATGTGACAGGCAGCAGAATTTCCAGGACAGAGGGGAAGCTCGAATGCCTTCAATTTGGATTTTCCCTTCCTTTCGGAGTTGATAACTGGCAGCCAAGCCCCTGCTTGGATGGGTGGCCCCTGAGGTTTCAACAGGGTGGCCTGGTGCAGAGGTGGGTATTAGGGACATAGTGGAGAGCTTCTCTGAAGGTCAGGACTGGCCTACTGCTCTGTTGATGGTTGAACAGAGCTGATCAGCGTGAGGTTTCTGACTGGGAGCAGCCAGAGGTAGTACTCTCAAACCTGCTGACCGCTGACCCCACATGGGCAGGGGAGGTGTGTGCTTATATGCCTGGACTTGGGCCAGAGGATCTACTTGAGTTTTGGGATGAGAGCAGATCTTCATTACCGAGCAACATTTTTCATCATGTGTGTCTGTAGGGTTCCTCTTACCCACCTGGGCAGGCATTCTTACCTTTTCTTCTCCCCTGGTGCCTGGCAGATGAAAGGCCAGCTATGAAATAACTGAATGGATGAATGGATGGGGCAGAGAAATTGGGGAGTGCCCTGAGAGTCAAGGAATAGAGGTCTGTAGTGAGGGACAGTCTACCTCGTGGAGAGGACACCTACTCGGGCGCTTACCCTGTGCTTGGTTGTCTTAATCTGCCCCCTTCTACTTGGAGATGCAGGCAGTGGTTTCCCCAGCTGGTGGAAGGGGGATCTCAGTGGCAAAGTGGCATATGCCTACCATTGTGCCTGGCACACATCAGGCATTCCAGATTGTTGGGTTAACGCATTCAATCATGTTTTCTAGAAAGGGATAATTATTCAGGGATAATTATTCAGAATGGATCAGTCTTCCTCAGTCTCTCCCTGGCTGTGTGGATAGGAGATGCTGGGCAAGGCAAACTGCAGGGTGGGGAGCCCCTTGCTCACCTCCTGTCACTTCCGCAGGGAATGTCACAGGAAGTGTTACAGGGGAAGATGGCCCAGAAAGGACCGAGGACATGAGCCCTTTCTGGGCTGCCCCTGTGCTTTCCCAGCATTTCTCACTTCGCACCTTGTGGACCCTACTTCCACACCTT
>NW_019154507.1:13436-14481 GCF_002288905.1 Enhydra lutris kenyoni | reverse complement strand
TTTCCAGGACAGAGGGGAAGCTCGAATGCCTTCAATTTGGATTTTCCCTTCCTTTCGGAGTTGATAACTGGCAGCCAAGCCCCTGCTTGGATGGGTGGCCCCTGAGGTTTCAACAGGGTGGCCTGGTGCAGAGGTGGGTATTAGGGACATAGTGGAGAGCTTCTCTGAAGGTCAGGACTGGCCTACTGCTCTGTTGATGGTTGAACAGAGCTGATCAGCGTGAGGTTTCTGACTGGGAGCAGCCAGAGGTAGTACTCTCAAACCTGCTGACCGCTGACCCCACATGGGCAGGGGAGGTGTGTGCTTATATGCCTGGACTTGGGCCAGAGGATCTACTTGAGTTTTGGGATGAGAGCAGATCTTCATTACCGAGCAACATTTTTCATCATGTGTGTCTGTAGGGTTCCTCTTACCCACCTGGGCAGGCATTCTTACCTTTTCTTCTCCCCTGGTGCCTGGCAGATGAAAGGCCAGCTATGAAATAACTGAATGGATGAATGGATGGGGCAGAGAAATTGGGGAGTGCCCTGAGAGTCAAGGAATAGAGGTCTGTAGTGAGGGACAGTCTACCTCGTGGAGAGGACACCTACTCGGGCGCTTACCCTGTGCTTGGTTGTCTTAATCTGCCCCCTTCTACTTGGAGATGCAGGCAGTGGTTTCCCCAGCTGGTGGAAGGGGGATCTCAGTGGCAAAGTGGCATATGCCTACCATTGTGCCTGGCACACATCAGGCATTCCAGATTGTTGGGTTAACGCATTCAATCATGTTTTCTAGAAAGGGATAATTATTCAGGGATAATTATTCAGAATGGATCAGTCTTCCTCAGTCTCTCCCTGGCTGTGTGGATAGGAGATGCTGGGCAAGGCAAACTGCAGGGTGGGGAGCCCCTTGCTCACCTCCTGTCACTTCCGCAGGGAATGTCACAGGAAGTGTTACAGGGGAAGATGGCCCAGAAAGGACCGAGGACATGAGCCCTTTCTGGGCTGCCCCTGTGCTTTCCCAGCATTTCTCACTTCGCACCTTGTGGACCCTACTTCCACACCTT
>NW_019154507.1:0-13386 GCF_002288905.1 Enhydra lutris kenyoni | reverse complement strand
GTTTCCCCAGCTGGTGGAAGGGGGATCTCAGTGGCAAAGTGGCATATGCCTACCATTGTGCCTGGCACACATCAGGCATTCCAGATTGTTGGGTTAACGCATTCAATCATGTTTTCTAGAAAGGGATAATTATTCAGGGATAATTATTCAGAATGGATCAGTCTTCCTCAGTCTCTCCCTGGCTGTGTGGATAGGAGATGCTGGGCAAGGCAAACTGCAGGGTGGGGAGCCCCTTGCTCACCTCCTGTCACTTCCGCAGGGAATGTCACAGGAAGTGTTACAGGGGAAGATGGCCCAGAAAGGACCGAGGACATGAGCCCTTTCTGGGCTGCCCCTGTGCTTTCCCAGCATTTCTCACTTCGCACCTTGTGGACCCTACTTCCACACCTTGGAAAACAAATATTGCCTTGTCTGTTTGTCTACATCCGTGTCTCCGCCCAGGACACTGCCAGCTAAACATCCTTGAGGCAGAGGGGGACTGGAGCAATCACCTCTTTTTACCTTGTGACTGGAACATTCTGAAGATACCTGCCATTCCTCTAGGCTCTTGGTCATTCTCACAGGGGCTAGGAAGGCCCATTTGTATATCGGTGGGGGGGAGCTGGTCTGAGATGAAAAACATACATGTACAGAGTGATTCACGATAGCTGAAGGTGGGAGCAACCCGAGTATCCAGCGATGGAGGGATGGATGAACTAAATGGGGTGGATACATACAATGGAGTACCCTTCAGCCTTAAAAAGGACGGGGGTTCCAACACCTGCTACAGCATGGATGAATGTTGGAGACATCACACTAAGTGATGTGAGCCAGACACAGAAGCACAAACACTGCATGATTCTAGTTGCACAGACACCTCATGTCATCACATTCATGGAGACAGAAGGTCGGATGGTGGTTTCTGGGGGAGGAGAAGTGGGGGGTTAGTGTTCAATGGGGGCAGAGTTTGAGTTGTGGAAGATGAAAACGTGGAGATGGATGGAGGTGATGGTCCCACAGGGATGTGGGTGTGCTTACTGCCACCGAGCTTTACACTTAAAGGTGGTGAGAGTGGTAAAGTTTATGTTAGGTATGTTTTATCACAATTTAAAAAAGGCTGCAGAGGAGTGAATTGGTTTGCCATTTGGACCATCTGGACACAGCTGCTGGGGCGGAGTTTGGGCTCCAAGATGATTTTTAGGGATTAGCACCCCTGTGGAGGGAGGGGGAGGAATTAGGGTTGGGAAGAGAAACAAGTTGAACTGAATCTATGATGTGGGTTCCCAGATGCCTGGGGACTCTCGAGTGAGAATTGCTNATGATGTGGGTTCCCAGATGCCTGGGGACTCTCGAGTGAGAATTGCTTGTGGAGACAAACGACCCAGGCTTTGGTGTCCATGCCTTGCTTGGTCCCCTTAGCTGAGGCTGACGTTGGAGAAGTTTTCACCTGTGAGGGCGCTCTGCTGACCCTGGAAGAGGGGCCTGGGTGTCACTTTCCTATGTCTGCCACAGCTGAGAGGTAGGAGGCTAGAGTCATCTGCAGAACACTGAAGGCACAAATACCTCCATTTACCAGGCTGGCGACATGCAGACTCAGGCAGGGTGGGGTGAGAGAGAGGGTTTAGCACCATCTTCTCCCAACTCCTGGTCGCCTCCATGTCCAGCTTCCTGACTGGTCTGGTGCTCGGATCCCATATTTGTCTCAGTCTCCGACCGCAGGGCGCATCACTCCCACTGGACCTACCTCATGGAATTCCATAAGGTAGCCAATGTGAACATACCTTGAATGAGTTAAAAGAAAGAGATACAATCACTTTCATGTTGAGTGGGAGTACTGATAATAATACGCATTGCGTAGCAGTAATACGCATTAGAAATAAGGGCATTTGGGTGCTAGTCCCACTGGTGGCTCACTAGGAGTCTTTGTGCAGATCATGATTTTTGTGTTTTTCTGCCTTATCCATCCATGTGCCCTGCATTTATGGGGCACCCATGAAGTACACAGCACTCTGTGGGACCCACTGAAGGTCATGCATGGTGTCAGCCCTGGAGGACGTTCACTCTCCTGGAGGAGCAGGCCAAGCTAATGACAGAACTGGGCAGCATCTGAGGAGAGCCCATTGAGGGGGACGGACAGGTCTGAGGAAGATGAGGCCTCCACTGGCCTCAGCACTTCCAAAAGCACTGCTCCCCCACGGTATGCTTAAAGGCCACGGATCATCTACTGAACAGATGTTTAATGAAAAAATCACAAGTTAGCCAGAAAGTTAATATCCACATCTCTGGCCCATGTCACAAAGGTTTTCAAGCCCTTAAGCTCCATGCCAGCCTCTGCGTCCAAAAGGCCCGCACTCTGTCCTGTATACAGACTCGTTCCTATGTCACTCCAAGCTGTCACTGTCAGCAAATGGGCCTTTCTGTTCCCTCTCAACAGAATAATGAAAAGCAAACTCTGTAATTCCTTGGGCTGCAAACTGGGTGGCTGAAAACAGCAGAACTGTGTTGTCTCCCAGTTCTGGAGGCTGGAAATCTAAAATCAAAGTATCAACAGGCCCACGCTCCCTCCAAAACCTCGAGTGAGGAGTCCTTCCTTGCCTTTTCCTGGCTCCTGGTGGTGGCCATCCATCCTTGACTTTCCTTGGCTTGTAGATGCATCAATCCAAACTGCTTTTATCTTCACGTGGCTTTGTCCTTGTGTCTCTGTGTCCTCCTTTGGCCACACCATCTTGTTAGGACACCAGTCTTATTGGACACCCTATGCCAGGATGCCTCCATCCTAACAAATTACACCTGTGTTTCTAAACACAGGTGTAATTTGTAATTTTAGATCTGTTTCCAAATAAGGTCACGTTCTGAGGTACTGGTGGGTTGGGACTTCAATATCCACCCCCCCTTTTTTTTGGAGAGAAGGACAGTTCAACCTATAATAGGAAGTCAGTAAATACATTAGCTATCTCCTGGACACAGGCTAGAGAGGGGAGTCTCGTGTGGGACTGTCTCTCCATGAGTGTGTGTGGATGGTATGTTAGGCCTCAGATTGGTGGAACACCAGTATGTGCTCACTTTGCCAAAGAGCTGCACTACTGTTTACATTTTATTCTCCAAGCTGGTTACTTAAGTAGAAGCATATGCCTTGATTATGATATTATTTATTTATTTATTTATTTATTTGACAGAGAGAGATCACAAGCAGGCAGAGAGGAAGGCAGAGAGAGAGAGAGAGGAGGAAGCAGGCTCCCTGCCAAGCAGAGAGCCTGATGCGGGACTCGATCCCAGGACCCTGAGATCATGACCTGAGCCGCAGGCAGAGGCTTAACCCACTGAGCCACCCATGCGCCCCTTTGATTATGATCTTAAGTGCATTTGAGTGTTCTTCCCTTACAGCCCAGGATGCTAAGTGCAGCAAACGCTTTACTGAGTCAACACAATGATCATGGCTGAAGGCCATAATCATATACATTCCATCCTGGAGCAGCGAGGTTGAAATGGAAGCAGATTTAATGGGTTTGTTCCTCCTTCTAGCCTGCTGTGGGCATTGGCCAGTGGTCGGGTCTTCAGCAGCCTAAGATCCTATCTACGCATGGGATGGTGTGTATGTACTACTGTGGTGTGAGTGTTAGCTTGTCTGCATTTTTCATTACCACCTCTCTCTAGTCATTGTTGGCGTGTGTGGTGTGAGGAGCACATAGAGAAAAAGGGAGGCATCTTTGGTTTTCAAATGATCTCCAAGACAATGGAATGTCAGAAGCCCTTTGGAGACCAGTGGGAATTCAGAGTCAAAGACAGATTCACTAATGATGGCAGCTGTGGGGAGCGGGGCTGGTAGGTTCCCTGGCCGCATTCCTTGACCCCCATGGTAACATGAGCAGACCTCTTACCTGGCTGTGTCTCCTCTCTGGAAATGCCCTCTTTTTTCCTGTGAGGTGCCTTGGGTCAAGGGCACTTTCCAGAGTGGAACTTCCGGTTGCTTCATAAAGTTCTCCCCAGCCTCGTTGCTAGGCAATGATGGTGCGCACCAGCAGGGCTGCGGCCATGCTAGGTGGCTGGCTCACCGTCTCATCTGCAATTTAAATTCCCTGACAGGCAGAAGCAGCCAAGCTGTTCACTTGAGATTGCAAAAAGTTAGATTGAAATACAAGGAATATCCAGTGCCTCGAGCCCTTCATAAATTTTGCTTTGATAGTAACTGGAAGAGAGACAGAGAGAGAGAGAAAGAGAGAAGGAGCCAGAGAGAGAGGGCTTGGCCATTTGGACCTACAGGGTCGAATTGCTTGTGGCCGGTGTGCCATTCCCGCCTCTGCCTCCATTGCGTGCCTGCTGTCAGCTCCCTCTCTTGTCCTGCTGATGTTTCTCGCGTCTCTCTCCGTATATCTCCCGTAGCCCACCCTGGGGGGAGTGAGCTTTGGAGCATCCCTTTGGCCTTTCCCATGGGTGTCTGAACAAGAAGAAACAGGGACATAGCCACTGACTAGTTAACTGGTCCCACTGTAGCCCTGTTCTCATGCATCCCTCTCCAAAGTAGTCCGCACCCCCAAAGGACCCCAGTGACAATGAGAACAGCTGTATTCTCCAGTTTGCTGGGGCCTGAGCTGGAGTTCCCGGGGGCAGCTGAGGCTGCCTCTGGACCCAGCAGGAGCCCCTGAGGAAACCGTACTCCCTCAGTTTACTGTAGCTCCTTTGGGGTTAGGGTGACAGAAGTCTGGCAGCAGAATCTGCAGTTTCCCAGCTCAGATCTGTGAGGCAGAAGGAGCTTGCAGAGCTTGCCTTTCCTGAGAGTTGATTGTGCGACTAGTTCGCTCGGTCAGTCTCTCCTCTGCCTGTGTGCTCTCTTGGGGCCTGCCCTTTTAGCCTCAGGGTTGTCTACTTTTTGTTTTTGTTTTGTTTTTAAATCCTTTTTTAGCTTTTTTCTCCCTATTCATTGAAAACTGTCTTTGAGTTCTCTGGTATTCCAGCTTCTGTCATTGGGACGGGCTGATACAGCTGGACTCTGGGACCCAAGGCAGACACCTACTGAATGCTTCACTTAGGCACTGCCCAGTGGTATGTGGAAACCAAGATGGTGGACTTCAGGGAATCATGCACAGTTCCTACCCTCTGGGAGCTTTCAGTCAAACTAAATTTTGTATATCTAATGTGCTGTAAGATTAGGACCCTTATCAGACAGAACTACAGTATCTTGGGTGTTGACGGGGAGTTAAAAGTGGAATGAAACTGCTGAATGCCTGCTAGGATTGTTATAATAAAAAACCTGAAGATAACAAACGTTTGTGAGGATGTGGGGAAATTGGAATCCTTGTGCGTTGCTGGTGGGACTATCCGATGGTTTGGTGCCTGGGAATAATGGTTTAGCAGTTCTTCAAAAAGTTAAACAGAGAATTACCGTATGACCCAGTAATTCTGCTCCTAGGTGGTACCACAGGGAATGGGAAACAGATATTTGTGTATCCGTGTCTGTAGCAACGTTGTTCACAAGAGCCAAGAGGTAGAAGCAGCCCACTGTCCACTGACGGATGGAAAAGGAAAATGTGGCATGAGCATATAATGGAATATTATTCAGCCATAAAAAGAATGGACATTTGATATATGCTCCAACGTGAGTGGACCTTGAAAAAATTATGCTCGGTGAAACAAGTCTGTATCGAATGATACATGCTGTATGATTCCACTTGTATGAAGCATCTAGAATAGACAAATTCATAGAGAGAGTAGAATAGTGGTTACAGGATATGGGGGTCATGGGAGTGGTATAGACTTCATGCTGGGGATGATGACAGACTTTTGCACACGGATAGTGGAAAACACTGTGATTGTACTTCATGCTGCCACATCATATATGTACAAATAATTAAAATGATAAGAATCATGTTCCATATATTTTGCCACAAGAAAAGGAAGGGGTGAAATGAAGCAGCAAGTCTGGTGGGGATGGGTGAGGGGGCAGGTCTTAGTGTGATAGGGTGCAGGGGAGGGGAGAAGGAGGACTATCAGAATGTCACTGTGGAAGGGCATGGGGCTTGCTAGCTTGGAGGGCCAAGGGACACTAAGTTGAGAGATGAAGCCTGGAGCCTTGAGTGTGAATAGGGATGGGCACCACATGCGGGGTTGGAAGAGGGGGTGTGGTTGAGAAGGTTAGAACACTGGGAGCGAATGGAAATTCAGAGCACATCGATAACTACTCTTATTTTACAGACCACAAAACCAAGGCGAGTCTGGTCATCCTGTGGGGACTTAGATTTAGGCCAGATGATGTTCCTCCCAGCCCCCTCTCAATACTGGAGGTAGTTTCAAGTGGACATCAAGGGAGATATTGATAGGGGAAGCTGGAGGAGCCAGTGGGTCACCAAGGGACTGCCTGGTAGGCGAGGGCTCAGTGTAACTAAAAGGCAGCCTGAGGCTTGAGGGGACATTTGGGAGGGTCTTGACATGTTTCTGTCCTGCCTGTCTTGTTTCTACCTCCCACCACCTCCCGAGTCCAGTCCAGTCCATCACCCCCCACTACCCTCCCACGCTGGTTGAACCTTGGAGACCTGCTGCCTNACCTTGGAGACCTGCTGCCTTGGGGTCTCCTGTCCTCTGGACCAGAGTGGGGAGAGAAATAGCCTGGGGCTGCTCACCGAACAGCTTGAATCCAGAATGATATACTCAATCCAGGTCTGAGGGAGTCTGGGAAGCTTTATGGAGGACAGATGGTGTTCTCAGAGCAACAGGTGGAAGACAGGACTTTTAGTGTCCATAATGGCACTAGAGTTGGAATCCTAGCTGGATTCTCTCTCTCTCTCTCTCTCTCTCTGGTGTCCGACCAGGATGCGTGTCTGCTTGCCTTTGTTGTCTCTCCTGCCCTCCCTACGGGAAGCCCTGGGCAGTGCTGTCCGAGGCAGGTGGCCGTGGATCAATTCCAGTCGTGTTCAAAGCAAACAGCCCTGTTTTCTCAGGTAAGCCAGATGAGCTTCCCTCCACCATTTGATCTTTATGCTGCTCATGTGTCTCGTGGTTACAAATAGTTCAAACTTCCCGTGCTGACTGCAGCACTGGGACATTACTGTAATGTGCCCATTCAAATCAAGTGGATGCAAAGATTGCTACAGCAGCTTTTCGCCACGGAACATTTAGCCTTCAATAATAGCATTTTGAGTCCCTCTGGAACCTTCCTCCACAGATGCACCTGGGATACCTCTCTCCCTCTCTGCACAACAGCCCTGGGCACTATGAAGGGACAGAGTTCATCCTCGTTTTTGTTGATGAGAAAACTGAAATTCAAATAAAGGAACGTCATGCAGAAAATAAGATATTTCATAATAAGATATGACAGTGATAACGCCAATAATGATAACAATAATAATTTGTGTGCACTTGCCACATGCTGCTTGCTGAAGAGACTGTTTACCTGCGTCGAGGCAGGTATAATGGCTCCAGTGTATGGATGAGGTCAGTGAAGGTTCAGCGACTGGGCCAGGCACAAGGGACAGAAGGAATTCCACCTTGCAGCTATTTCTTGCTGAAGCCCACACCCTTGACCTGTGTGCCAGGTGAAGCCAACTCAGGACTGACCCCAGGAAAATTCTAAACTCAGAGAAGGCTCTTTTCCCCCATGGCCCTATCCTAGGGCCCTTGTGCTGTCCCTAGGACATTGACCCTGCTCCTTCCTGCATTTCTTGAGCAGCATTCCCCTCACCTAGCCCTTCTAGATTTTCTGGAGCCTTCTTTGGGCAATGTCCCCAATGCCCCCCAGTGCTTGCTGGGAGACTGATGCCTAAGGGGATCACCTGATTTTCATTGACTGTGTTGCCTATACCCCCACTCCCACAAAAAGCATTTTTATTCATACAACCTTAAGAATGCTTTGCCTGGAGGTGGGAGTCTGGTGATATTGTCAGGAGCTAAGATGGATTCATCCATTGACATTTCAGTGTTGGAGTCCAGCCAGGAAAGAAGCACATAGAAGGCCTCAGCTGTGTCCACACCTTCCTACCACGGCTGCCCATTCTTGAGAAGGTAAACTAAGGAGGGTGACACAGTCACCATCAGTTACTGCTGCAACATACCTGTTATGTAACTGAATTTTCTCTGAGTTGTGGGGCAGGGATTTTAAGGCCCGTTTGGCAGGTGAGGAAACAGGCATAAAGATATGTAGTAAGTAGATCTCATGTTTCCTAGTCCTGTACCCCTCCTGCAGATACATGGTGCTTTGGCCCAGGCACAAAGTTGCCAAAGTGAACATTTTTTAACTTTTGGGCTGTTAAAGTGACAGTAAATTTTTTTTAATTTATTATTTTATTATTTTTTATAAACGTATAATATATTTTTATCCCCAGGGGTACAGGTCTGTGAATCGCCAGGTTTACACACTTCACAGCACTCACCATAGCACATACCCTCCCCAATGTCCATAACCCCACCCCCCTTCTCCCAACTCCCCTCCCCCCAGCAACCTTCAGTTTGTTTTGTGAGATTAAGAGTCACTTATGATTTGCCTCCCTCCCAATCCCATCTTGTTTCACTTATTCTTCTCCTACCCCCTTAACCCCCCATGTTGCATCTCCACTTCCTCATATCAGGGAGGTCATATGATAGTTGTCTTTCTCCGATTGACTTTTTCGCTAAGAATGATACCCTCTAGTTCCATCCACGTCGTCGCAAATGGCAAGATTTCATTTCTTTTGATGGCTGCATAGTATTCCATTGTGTATATATACACCACATCTTCTTTATCCATTCATCTGTTGATGGACATCTAGGTTCTTTCCATAGTTTGGCTATTGTAGACATTGCTGCTATAAACATTCGGGTGCACGTGCCCCTTTGGATCACTACGCTTGTATCTTTAGGGTAAATACCCAGTAGTGCAATTGCTGGTCGTAGGGTAGTTCTATTTTCAACATTTTGAGGAACCTCCATGCTGTTTTCCAGAGTGGTTGCACCAGCTTGCATTCCCACCAACAGTGTAGGAGGGTTCCCCTTTCTCCGCATCCTCGCCAGCATCTGTCATTTCCTGGCTTGTTAATTTTAGCCATTCTGACAGGTGTGAGGTGATATCTTATTGTGGTTTTGATTTTGTATTTCCCTGATGCCGAGTGATATGGAGCACTTTTTCATGTGTCTGTTTGCCATCTGGATGTCTTCTTTGCAGAAATGTCTGTTCATGTCTTCTGCCCATTTTTTGATTGGATTATTTGTTCTTTGGGTGTTGAGTTTGCTAAGTTCTTTATAGATTTTGGACGCTAGCCCTTTATTTGATATGTCGTTTGCAAATATCTTCTCCCATTCCGTCAGTTGTCTTTTGGTTTTGTTAACTGTTTCCTTTGCTTTGCAAAACTTTTGATCTTGATAAAATCCCAATAATTCATTTTTGCCCTTACTTCCCTTGCCTTTGGCGATGTTCCTAGGAAGATGTTGCTGCGGCTGAGGTTGAAGAGGTTTCTGCCTGTGTTCTCCTCAAGGATTTGGATGGATTCCTTTCTCACATCGAGGTCCTTGATCCATTTTGAGTCTATTTTCGTGTGTGGTGTAAGGAAATGGTCCAATTTCATTTTTCTGCATGTGGCTGTCCCATTTTCCCAACATCATTTATTGAAGAGGCTATCTTTTTTCCATTGGACATTCTTTCCTGCTTTGTTGAAGATTAGTTGACCATAGAGTTGAGGTCTATTTCTGAGCTCTCTATTCTGTTCCATTGATCTATGTGTCTGTTTTTGTGCCAGTACCATGCTGTCTTGAGGATGACAGCTTTGTAATAGAGCTTGAAGTCTGGAATTGTGATGCCACCAACTCTGGCTTTCTTTTTCAATATTCCTTTGGCTATTTGAGGTCTTTTCTGGTTCCATATAAATTTTAGGATTATTTGTTCCGTTTCTTTGAACAAAATGGATGGTACTTTGATAGGAATTGCATTAAATGTGTAGATTGCTTTAGGTAGCATAAACATTTTCACAATATTTCTTCTTCCAATCCAGGAGCATGGAACATTTTTCATTTCTTTGTGTCTTCTTTAATTTCTTTCATGAGTACTTTATAGTTTTCTGAGTATAGATTCTTAGCCTCTTTGGTTAGGTTAATTCCTAGGTATCTTATAGTTTTGGGTGCAATTGTAAATGGGAATTGACTCCTTAATTTCTCGTTCTTCTGTCTTGTTGTTGGTGTAGAGAAATGCAACTGATTTCTGTGCATTGATTTTATATCCTGACACTTTACTGAATTCCTGTACAAGTTCTAGCAGTTTCGGAGTGGAGTCTTTTGGTTTTTCCACAAATAGAGTATCATATCATCTGCGAAGAGTGATAGTTTGACTTCTTCTTTGCCGATTTGGATGCCTTTCATTTCCTTTTGTTGTCTGATTGCTGAGGCTAGGACTTCTAGTACTATGTTGAATAGCAGTGGTGATAATGGACATCCCTGCCGTGTTCCTGACCTTAGCGGAAAAGCTCTCAGTTTTTCTCCGTTGAGAATGATATTTGCGGTTGGCTTTTCATAGATGGCTTTGATAATATTGAGGTATGTGCCCTCTATCCCTACCCTTTGAAGAGTTTTGATCAGGAAGGGATACTGTACTTTGTCAAATGCCTTTTCAGCATCTATTGAGAATATCATATGGTTCTTGTTCTTTCTTTTATTAGTGTGTTGTATCACATTGCTTGATTTGCGGATGTTGAACCAACCTTGCAGCCCTGGAATAAATCCCACTTGGTCGTGGTGAATAATCCTTTTAATGTACTGTTGAATCCTATTGGCTAGTATTTTGGTGGACAGTAAAATTTTTTACAGATGCTGTGGCTCCTAGGGGGTCCTTATTGGGCCATTCACTCCATTGGCACAGCTCAGTCTCCGAACTGAGAGGAGTTTCTGGAAATACATAGAGAGGACAAAGGGGAGAGGGGGCGAGGCCTTTGACCTTTGCCTTAAATCCCAAATGAAAGGATTCTCTCCCAAAGAATTAAGGAAGCCCCTATACTTTCTCCTCCAAGATTCCCACACCCTCCCCATTTGAGTCCTCAGAAGAGAAACTCAGCTAAGACCCCTAGGAAAAGGAAGGGCTCTTGGTTCCATTTCTATTGACCCTTTTCTGTAAGTCCTTTCTTTGGCAGGATGCAGGCCAGGTGCTCAGGTTTTCAAAGGCTAATCTCTGAATCCCAGCTGGGGCCCTGCAATTCTCCATGCTAACAGCAGAGGGCGCTCCGGGATTTGGAGAAAAATCCTATCCTGCCGCACCCCTTGGTCAGTCTGGCTTTTTAAGGGCTGGGTGCAGGAGACAGGGGAGAGCAGTGGTGTGTGTGTGTGTGTGTGTGTGTGTGTGTGTGTGTGTGTGTGTGTAAAATCCTAGGCAGACTGAAAAGCCTGGCCACACCTATGTGTCCCTGCTTCTTCCCTCTATGTGTCTCTGACATCTGCTCCATCTCCAGTGAAGCAGAGGAGTGGTAGGGTGTGGTGGAAAGAGGAGAGACAGCTGAGCTGGGCTTGTGGAGACACTGCTGGCAATGTGGGCGATTCATCTCGAATAGTGTCTTTATCTGCGAGCAGGTCAAACTCACGGTCTTGCCCAGCATTGCTCTCATGGGAGTCTCATTAGGCCCAGCTCTAAGTGGGAGAAAAGGATGGGAAGGATTTGCCAACAGAAGGATGCTCTAGAAATGCAAAGCATTGACTGGACCTATTTGTGTGACCTCAGGCATGTCATCGAGCCTCTGTGTGCTGAGTTCCTGCCCCACATGAGGGATTGTATCATAAGGTCATTTTTTCAACCCCTTGTAGGTCTAAAAGCTAGGATTCTGTACCTGCATCTCCTCATTTCTTTCTGTGGGTTATGCTGATGCAGGCACTCTGATGGCCACATGCCCGAGCTGGGGGCGTGTGTGGACCAAGGTTGCCCCTGTTAGCTGGGGACGTGTGTGGACCAAGGTTGCCCCTGTTAAGTCACACAAGAGGTCCAATGGCAGCAGGATTGATGTTCTTTTGTTTTAGCTCCCACTCCTTCCTTCCCACCAGAGAAAGAATCCCTACAAAGTCCTTAAATCCTGGGAAGCATGTGGTTGACTGTTAGCCAAGGTTGGATGCTAGACTCATTTTACTCGCTGGTGATGCTCATGGGCCACACTCCCTTTATCCAGACACTCTGATGTGGGCAGGGCTTGAGTTGGGACTCGAGAAGAGCTCATGAGATGGTTTTCCTCCACCCAGGACAGAGATGTGGAAAAGGCTGGGGGAAACCCAGGCTCTGATTTTGGCTCGCTTTTACCTTTCCTGGGCATATAGGAGAACTCTCTAAGCAGCTCTGAGCCTCAGCTGGCTCACCCATGAAATGAAAGGCTGGAGACTGTTTCTTTGGCTCTATTCATTTTCATGTCCATGCCGTGCAGACCCTCGTCAAGCATATAACATCTGGCTCTTTGGAGAAGGGAAAACGAGGGAGGAGGAGGCTGGGAGGGGAGACACCATTTAGGAGGGGGGCAGAGGAGCAAGAATGCACTGGAATTCATTTGCACCTGCTTGGAAGTGGGGGGCTGACCTTTAAAGACTTGACCTTCCCATGCCCAAATCTTGAAGCTGTGGGGGGTGGTGCTGAGGGAGGAGGTTCTCTACTTTTAAGAAAGTGTATCTTGGTGGCAATCTGAATGTCCTGTCTGTCCGTGTATTTGGACAGAATAGAACATCTGAAGACACTCAGAAACTGAAAATAGAGCACATCCAGCTTTGGAGGCCAAGCTGTGTACGACGTACAAACATACACGCAACCAAAAAATGCAAGCAGAGTGACACTTGCATTGTCAATGCACATTTATTCAGCCCCTGTATGCACAGGGACGCACTCCTGAAGTCATGCCTGTGCAGGAGCCAGTACAACTGCTGTGAGCAAAAGATCACATGGGGCCCCAAGGCAAAGAACCGTTTACCTGAAGAAGCATCGCATTCAAGATATTAATAAAATACTATGTGGCTGTGGATCAGCCAGATGGAGCAGAGGAGGCCTGGCTCCCCCATGGGGCATCTGCTGCCATCACATCCCGCTGAGAGCACCCAGAACTCATTTCATCTGTTGGTCTCTGGCGTGTCTCCATCAGATGGGAGGCAGGGATGATGGGTTCCTCTCACTGGCCTGGGGTGGGGAGGGGACTTGGCCCGCAGCCTGACAGTGAGTCAGAGAAGGCCGAGCTTGGACCTCTGCATCCCTACTTCAAGGACCGTTGGGTGACCCCCCAGGATGCTCAATTCCGATGGCTCTGCTATGAATTATTGTTATTAACATTTACATAGTGCTTGCACATTCAGTTAGAATGTCCTCAAATATTCTAATAAATGTAGAGGACAGTGTCTGTAGAATTGCAAAGATTTGACCCTCCGAACCATAGAGGACAGCTAACAGACAGACCCATTAGATGTTGACATAAAGGCCAAAGTCTGGAAGTGAAATTGAAGCTT
>NW_019154506.1:0-20415 GCF_002288905.1 Enhydra lutris kenyoni | reverse complement strand
AATGCCAAGGGAGCGGATTTGACAGGGGGTCTCATGCTGATGGATCATAAGGCCGGTTTGTGTCCAGGGAGACCTTAGAATGAGGCAGTGGCTCAGGGGCCATGCAGGATTCTCCTAAACTGAGGGTTTAACACATCTCCGAAGATCAAGCTTTCCTTCTGGGAAAGGAGTTGTTCTGCTGTATGGCTCACAGACCACATGTTGGACCATTCAGAACAGGCCTCTGGGGCAGATGCCTGAAAACCTAAGCTAGGGTTCCCATGAGGTCCTAGGGGCATGTCAGGTTCAATTTTCTGACTCAGGGCCATTGGCCTGGGTATCTGCCTGGAGGTAGGTGCCTAGGGTGTGTCAGACTGTGCATTTTGATCCAGAGCAGCCCACGAAATTGGGGTGGGCTCAGGGGCCCTGCAGGTTTCTCCTAATCTGGAGGGTTTGGGCAACTGTGATGGGCAGAGTTTCCTTCGGGAGGGTAGGACCAGTAGTGTGGTGTGGCTCCAGAGGCCCCATCCTGGAGTGCATGTGGGCCAGTGCTTTGGGGACAGAAGTCTGCAAACACAAGCTTGGCTTACGGTTAGGGGTGAGGTGATGGCAGGCCTGATCTGCAGACCCTGAGGGCAGCTCCTCAGGATTTGAAATTACAGTGGATGGGAGGTGGTAGCGTGCGCTCTTATGTCTGGATGGTGTTTCTAGGATGGCCATGGAATGTAGGGGTGGCCTCATGGGGTCTCATGGGAGATTCTTACTCTCTGGGAATTCTGTCAGGCTCCCAAGAGTTTGGTATCCTTCTGGGGGAGGGAAGAGTGCTGTGTTCGGTCTCAGGGGTCCTGCCCAAACAGGGATTCCAGAGATGGGTTCTGGGTCTAGGCGCCTGGATAACCCCACCGAAGGTTAGGATTTGGGCCTAGGGTCATGGCAGGCCCACTCTGCTGGCTCCTGGTCCAGCTTCTGAGGAGGCTTGTTTGAAAGCATGCTCTGGCTGAGGGTCACAATGCCTGTTTGTGCCCAAGGCAGCCCTCATGTGTGGGCATGGTCTCATGGGCCATACAGCTGGCTCCCACTCTGAGGGTTGCACACCCGCACGATCAGCCAGTTTTCTTGCTGTGGGGAAGGAGAAGTACTCTTTTGTGCATCAAGTTCCCCCATAGGCAGGGATTTGAATTAAGGCCTGGGGATAGATGCCTGAATACCCAGGTTGGGTAGAGATGACAGCCTTGGGCCATGGCAGGTCCAAACTCCAGGTAATGGGGCCCACTATCTGGGTGGCTGACAGGAGGTCAGGGCTCAGGCTGTGTCGGACAGAGCATTAGTGCACAGGGCGGCCTAGGACAATGGGGTTCCATTGAGGACCATGCAGGTGGATCCTCACGTGGGGTTTATAGGCAGACCCAAAGGGCACTTCTTCTCTCTGGTGGGCAGGCAGAAGGCTGTGTTGTGGCTCCAGAATTCTGAATCTGGAGGGCTTGTGGGCCAGGAGTGTGAGGACAAAAGACTGAAAACACAAGCTACGGTTAAGTCCAGTGCCGACTGCGTGGCAGTGTGTAGAGGCTGATTTGAGATCTCTAGCACCGGAGGAAGGGCAAGTGTCTGATGTCCGCTCATGCTGGAGTTTGTGTCCATGATGGCCGACTAATGGATGGGTGCCTTCATGAGGCCATGGAAGTTTTCCCACGTTGGGGCTTGTGAGCTGCTCCAAACAGCAAGGTGTCCTTCTGCGGGACAGGGTAGTCTAGGTAGATGGCTCCAGGGTCCACCATATGGAAAGACTGGATAGCAGAACTCTCCATGTGGATACCTGGAATGCCCACCTCGCATTCCTATTTCAGCTGAGGAACATGGCATGTTCGATTGACTGGCTATGGGACGATGTGCCAAGGGGGCGGATTTGACAGGGGGTCCCAAGCTGGCAGGTCAAAATGCTGGTTTGTGTCCAGGGAGACCTTAAAACTGGGGGGGGGGGGGGGCCTCAGGGGCCATGCAGGATTCACCAAACTTAGGGTTGGACACAGCTCCCAAGAGACAGGTTTCCTTCTGGGGACAGGAGTTATACTGTTTAAAGGCTCAGGGACCAAATGTTGGAACCTATGTTGGTATTCTAGAATGGGCCTCTGGGGACAGATGCCCGAAAACCTAACCTAAGGTCTGATGAGGTCCTAGGTTCATGTCGGGTTCAATCTTATGACTTAGGGGATTGACCTGCGTGTCTGCCTGGATGTAGGTGCCTAGGGTGTGTCAGACTGCACATTTTGATCCGGAGCAGCCTCTGAAATTGGTGTGGGCTCAGAGGACATGTAGTTTCTCCTAATCGGGACAGTTTGTGCAACTGTGATGGGCAGAGTTTCCTTCGGGAGGGCAGGCACAGTCCTGCGGTGTGGCTCTAGAGGCCCCATCCTGGAGGGTATGTGGGCCAGGGCTTTTGGGACAAAAGTCTGCAAACACAAAATCGGGTTAGGTTTAGGGGCAAGGTGATGGCAGGCCTGATCTGCCGACCCTGAGGGCAGCTCCTCAGGATTTGAAATTGGGCAGCTGGCAGACCGTAGCATAGGCTTTTCTCTCTGGATTGTGTGTCTCGGATGACCACCGAAGGTAAGGGTGGCCTAATTGGTCCATGGGAGATTCTTCTTCTGTGGTGATTCTGCCCCGCTCCCAAGAGTTTGATGTCTTCCTGGCAGAAGGAAAAGTGTTATTTTCCATCTCAGTGGTCCCGCCAAAAGAGGGATTCCAGAGACGGGTACTGAGTCCGGGGACCTGGAGAACCCAACCGAGATTTAGGATTTGGGCTTAGGGGCATGCAAGCCAAATATATGGGCTCCTGGTCCAGCTTTCGAGGGGGCTTGTTTGAAAGCCCTCTCAGGCTGAGGGTCACAATGCCTGTTTGTGCCCAGGGTGGCCCTCATGTGTGGGTGTGGTCTCATGGACCATGCAGCTGGCTCCCACTCTGAGGGTAGGACAATCATATGATCAGCCAGGTTTCTTGCCAAGGGGAAGGAGGAGTACTTTTTTGTGATTCAGGTTCCCCCATAGGCAGGGAGTTGAGCTAAAGTCTGGGGATAGATGCCTGAATACCCTGGTTGGGTAGAGATGATGGGCTCGGGCCACAGCAGGTCCCACCTGCAGGATATGGGACCCACCATCCAGGTGGCTGTCAGGAGATCAGGGCTCTGGCTATGTCAGATAGAGCATTAGTGCACAGACAGCCTATGATATTGGGGTGCCGTCGAGGGCTGTGCAAGTTGATCCTCATGTGGGGATTCCAGGCAGGCCCATGGGGCACTTCTTCTTTCTGGTTGGCAGGCCCAAAGCGGCCTGGTGTTTCCAGAATTACCAATCTGGAGGGCTTCCCGGCCAGGAGTGTGAGGACGGAAATCTGAAAACAGGAGCTATGGTTCAGTTCAGTGCCAAGTGCATGACAGTTCCAATGTGCAGCTGCTGATTCGAGATCTCCAGCCCCTGAGTAAGAGCGAGTGTCAGACTTTCGCTCATGCTGGAGTTTGTGTCCATGATGGCCGACGAATGGAGGAGTGGCCTGATGCGGCCATGGAGCTTTTCCCATACTGGGGCTTGTGAGCTTCTCCAAACAGCAAGGTGTCCTTCTGCGGTCCAGTTGGTTTCCGGTTAGATGGCTTCTGGTTCCCCCATATGGAAAGATTGGATAGTAGAGCTCTCCACATGGATTCCTGTAAATCCCAGCCCAGGTTACCATTTCAGTCGAGGAATATGGCAGGTTCAGTCTGTTGGCTCTGGGGCAAAGTGCCCAGGGGGCTGAGTTGACAGGGTGTCACATGCTGATGGGTCACATTGCTGGTCTGTGTCCACAGAGACCTTAGAATGTGGTGGTGGCTCAGGGGCCATGCAGGATTCTCTTACCCTGAGTTTTTGACACAGCTCCCAAGAGCAACTTTTCCTTCTGGGAACAGGAGGGGTTCTGTTGTGTGTCTCAGGGACCATATGTTGGACACATGTTCCAAACAGCAAAGTGTCCTTCAGTGGTCCAGAGGGAGTCCAGTTAGATGGCTCCAGCGTCCCACATATGGCAAGATTTGATAGCAGAGCTCTATGCATGGATGCCTGGAAAGCCCAACCTGGGTGACCATTGCAACTGAGGAACATAGAAGGTTCGATCTGCTAGCCCTGGGGCAAAGTGACAAAGACGTTGAGTAGACAGAGTGTCTCATGCTGACTGGTCACAATGGTGGTCTGTGTCCAGGGAGACTTTAGAATGTGGTGATGGCTCGGGTCCATGCAGGATTCTCCTAACCTGAGGGTTTGACACAGCTCCCAAGAGTAATGTTCCCTTTTGGGGACAGGAGGGGATCTGTTGTGTGGCTCAGGGACCACAGGTTGGACCATATGTTGGTATTCCAGAAGAAACCTCTGGGGACAGATGCCTGGAAACCAAAGCTAGAGTTTCGATGTGTTCCTAGGGGCATGGCAGGTTCAGTCTTCTGACTCATGGCCATGGATCTGGGTGTCTTCCTGGAGGTAGGTCCTCAGGGTCTGTCAGACTGTGTATTTTTCTCCAGAGCAGAATAAGAAATTGGGATGGACACATGTTCCAAACAGCAAAGTGTCCTTCAGCGGTCCAGGGGAATACAGTTAGTTTTCCCCATGGTCCCCCATATGGAAAGATTGGTAGAGCTCTTTGCATGGATGCCTAGAAAGCCCAACCCGGGTTACCACTGCTACTGAGGAACATGGCAGGTCTGATCTGCTGGCTCTGGGGCAAAGTGACAAGGGGGGCACTTCTTTCTGGTGAGCAGGCAGAAGGTTGCACTGTGGCTCCAGAATTCCAATCTGGAGGGCTTGTGGGCCACGAGCATGAGGATGGAAGATTGAAAACATAAGCTAGGATTAGGATTCGGGTCGAGGGCACGGAATGTCCAATCGTCAGAGGCTGAATTGAGATCTCCTACATCTGAAGTCAGGGCACGTATCAGATGTTGGCTCAGGCTGGAGTTGGTGTCCATGATGGCCCCTTAATGAAAGGGGGGGCTCGTGGGGCCCTGGAGGTTTTCCCATGCTGGGGATTGTGAGCTGCTCCAAACTGAAAGATTTTCTTGTATGGGACAGTCGAGTCCTTTTGGAGGGCTCCAGGACGCCCCATAAGGAAAGACTTGAAAGCAAGGTTCTAAGGATGGAGGCCTGGAAAACCCACCTCACATTCCCATTGGCTCTTAGTGACAAGGCAGGTTCAATCTGCTAACACTTGTGCGAGCTACCCAAGGGGCAGAGTTGAAATGGACTCTCATGAGGATGGGTCATAATGTGGGATTGTGTCCATGGAGACCTTGGAACGTGGCAGTGGCCCAGGTGCCCTGCAGGAATCTCCTACCCGATGGGTTTGACACACCTCCAAAGAGCAAGCTTCCCATGTGGAGACGACAGGTGTTCTGCTTGGTGCATCAGGAAACCACCGTATGCTGGTATTTAGGCCTCTGAGGAGACACGCCTGGAAATCAAAGCTACGGTTCAGATTAGGGACTAGGGGCCTGTCAGGTTCAATCTTCTGTCTCTGGGGACCTCTGTCTGCATGTCTGAGTGGAGGTAGTTGCTCAGCTTGTGTCAGAATTCCCCTGTTTGTCCACGGAGGTCTACACTATTGGGATGGCCTCGGGCCTTGGGGGTTTCTCTTAATTTGTAGGGATGTGGCCAATGGAATGGGCACAGTTTCCTTGGAGAGGGCAGGCACTGTCGTGTGGTGTGGTTCCAGAGGTCCCAGCCTGGAGGGTGTCTGGGCCAGGGTTGTGTGGACAGAAGTCTGAAAACACAAACTCGGCTTAAGTTTGGGCCGAGGGTATGGCAGGCCCGATCTACAGACAGTGAGGGGAGCTCCTCGGGATATGAAAGAAGGGCGAGTGAGAGGCAGTCGCTCAGACTTTTGTCTCTGGATTTTGTGTCAACGATGGCCATGGAATCTCGGGGTGGCCTCATGGGCCATGGCCGTGTCTCCTTCTCTGCAAATTTGGCCTGGCTCCCAAGAGTTTGGGGTCACTCTGTGGGATGGGAGGAGCCCTGTTTTCTGCCTCAGTTGTCCCTCCAAATGGGGAATTCCAGAGCAGAGTCCTGGGTACGGGCGACTGGACAACCCAAACTCTGGTTAGGATTGGGGGCCTAGAGCACAGCAAGCCCCATATGTGGGCTCTTTGTCCAGCCACTGAGAGGCTTTCCTTGAGCAAGGTGCTCACGCTGAGGGTCACAATGCGTGTTTGTGCCTAAGGCGGCCCACAAGCATGGGTGTCTTCTCATGGGCCATGCTGGTTTCTCCTACCCTGAAGGTTGGACTCCATGCCAACAGCAAGGTTTTTTGGCATGGGGATGGAAGAGTTCTGATTTCTGCATCAGGTTCACCCCTGTGCAGTTATTGGAGATAAGGTCTAGGTTCTGAAGCCTGAAAACCCTGGTTGGGTTGAGATGACGCCCTAAGGCCATGACAAGTCCGATGTGCTGGGTGTGCGGACAGCTGTCTGGGTGTCAGTCGGGAGGTTTGGGCTCAGGCTGTGTCAGATAGAGCATTAGTCTCCAGGGCAGCCTATATAATTGGGGTGCAGTCGAGTGGTGTGCAGGTTGATCCTCATAGGGCAGTTTTTCTTATGGTGAGAAGGCAGAGTGCTGTGTTGTGACTACGGATTGTCCAGTCTAGAGGGCTTATGGGCCAGGAGTGTGAGGACGGAAGTCTGAAAACACAAGCTAGGGTTAGTTTTCGGGGCCAGGGCACGACAGTCCCACCCTGCAGAGGCTGAATCGAGATCTCCTGCATCTGAAGTCAGGGCGAGTATCAGACTTTGGCTCAGGTTGGAGTTGGTGTCCATGATGACCCCTTCATGAAGGGGGGTGCCTCATGAGGCCATGGAGGTTTTCCCATGCTGGGAGTGGTGACATGCTCCAAACCTCAATGATTCCTTCTGCCAGACAGTCAAGTCTTGTTGGATGGCTCCAGGAAGCCCCATACATACAGTCTCAGGAGCAGGTTTGTAAGGATGAATGCCTGGGAACCCCACCTCGCATTCCCATTGTCTCTTAGCAACAAGGCAGGTTCGATCTGCTGGGTCTGGGGCGAGCTACCGAGGGGGCTGAGTTGAGTTGGACTCTCCTAAGGATGGGTCCTAATGTGGGTTTGAGTCCATGGAGACAGTGGAATGGGCTGTGGCTCAGGGGCCATGCAGGATTCTCCTACCCGGAGGTTTGGATACAGCTCCAAAGAGCAAGCTTCCCATGTGGAGATGAGAGGTGGTCTGTTTGGTGCCTCAGGAAACCCCCATATGCTGATATTCGAAACCAAGCCTCTGAGGAGAGACGCTTGGAAAGCAAAACTAGGGTTCAGAATAGGGCCTCGGGGACTGTCCTGTTCAATCCACTGTCTATGGAAACATCGATCTGCATGTCTGAGTGGAGGTGGTAGCTCAGCTTGTGTCAGAATGCCCCTGTTTGTCCAGGGAGGCCTACACAATTAGGATGTCCTCGGGGGATTTGGAGGTTTCTCTTAATCTGTAGGGTTGTGGCAAATGAAATGGGCACAGTTTCCTTGGAGCGGGCAGGCACAGTCTTGCGGTGTGGCTCCAGCGGCCCCAGCCTGTAGGGTCTGTGGGCCAGGACTGTGGGCACTGAAGTCTGAAAACACAAACTCAGCTTAGGTTTGGGGCCGAGGGTATGGCTGGCCCAATCTACAGACCGTGAGGAACGCTCCTCGGGATATGAAATAAGGGCGTGTGTGAGGCGTTTGCTCAGGCTTTTGTCTCCGGATTTTGTGTCAAGGATGGCCGTGGAATGTCGGGGTGGCCTCAGGGGCCATGGTCGGGTCTCTCTGTCTGTGTATTTGGTCCGGCTCCCAAGAGTTTGGCGTCATTCTGTGGGAAGGGAGGAGTCCTGTTTTCTGCCTCTGGTGTCCCTCCAAAAGAGAGATTCCAGACAGAGCCCTGGTTACCGGCTACTGGAATATCCGACCTCTGCTTAGGATTTGGGGCCTAGGGGCATGGCAAGCCCCATATGCGGGCTCTAGGTCCAGCTACTGAGAGGCCTATCATGAACACGGAGCTCTCGATAAGGGTCACAATGCGGGTTTTGCCCCAGGCAGCCCTCATGCTTGGGCATGGCATCATGGGCCATGCAGGTTTCTCCTACCTTAAGGTTTGACACTTTGCCAACAGCAACGTTTCTTGCCATGAGGAAGGAGGAGTTCTGATTTGTGCATCAGTTTCCCCCTGTGCAGGGATTGGAGATAAGGCCTAAGTTCAGATGCCTGAAAACAGAGGCTGGGAAGATATAACGGCCTAAGGCCATGACGGGTCTGATGTGCTGTTTGTGCAGCCACCTTCTGGGTGTCTGTCGGGAGATCTGGGCTCAAGCTCTGTCAGACAGAGCATTAGTGTCCAGGGTAGCCTATGAAATTGGGGCACAGTTGAGGGCTATGCAGATTGATCTTCATTTGGGGTTTCTGGACAGCCCCATAGGGCAACATTTTCCTTCAAGTGGTCAGGCAGAGTGCTGTGTTGTGGCTCCAGAGTTCACAGTCTGGAGGGCTTGTGGGCCAAGAGTGTGAGGACTAAGTCTGAAAACACAAGCTAGGGTTAGGTTTGGGGCCAAGGCCATGGCAGGCCCACTCTGCAGCTGCTGAATTGAGATCTCCTGCATCCGAAGTCAAGGAGATTGTCAGACGTTGGCTCAGGCTGGAGTTTGTGTCCATGATGGCCCCTTCATGAAGGCGGGTGGGGCTCAGGAGGCCATGGACGTTTTCCCCGGTCTGTGGTTGTGAGCTGCTCCAAACCACAAGGCTTCCTTGGCGGGAGAGTCAAGTCCTTTTGAATAGCTCCAGAACACCCCATACAGAAAGATTTGAGAGCAGGGTTCTAAGGATTGAAGCCTGGACAACCCACCTCGCATTGCCCTTGGCTCCTAGCGACAAGGCATGTTCGATCTGATGGCTCGGTAGTTGGCTATAGAGGGGGCTTATTTGAAATGGTCTCTCATGAGGATGTGTCATAATGTGGGTTTTTGTCCATGGAGACCTTGGAATGTGGCAGTCGCTCAGGAACCCTGCAGGATTCTCCTACCCGGATGGTTGGACACAGCTTCAAAGATCAAGCTTCCCATGTGGAGACAAGAGCTCTACTGTTTGGTGCCTCAGGAAAGCCCCATATGCTGGTATTCAAAACCAGGCCACTGAGGAGAAATGAGTGGAATCCATAGCTATGGTTCATTTTAGGGCCTAGGGGCCTGTCCTTGTCAATCTTCTGTCTCTGGGGACATCGGTCTATGTGTCTGAGTGGACGTAGTTACTCAGCTTGTGTCAGAAGGCCCTGTTGGTCCAGGGTAGCCTACACTATTGGGACGGCCTCGGGGCCTTGGAGGATTCTCCTAATTTGTAGTGTTGTGTCCAATGGAATGGGCACAGTTTCCTTGGAGAGGGGAGGCTCAGTACCCTTCGGTGTTGCTCGAGAGTCCACAGCATGGAGGGTGTGTGGGCTAGGGCTGTGGGAAGAGAAGTCTTAAAACACAAAGTTGGCTTAGGTTTTCGGCCTAGGGTATGGCAGGACCTATCTACAGGCCCTGAGGGGAGATCCCCGGCAATGAAAGGAGGGAGAGTGTGAGGCAGTCGCTCAGGCTTTTGTTTCTGGATTTTGTGTCAAGGATGGCCCAGGATGGAGGGGTGGCCTCATGGGCCATGGACGAGTCCCCCTCTCTGGGGATTTGGCCCCATTTCCATTAGTTTGGGGTCATTCTGTGGGAAGTGAATAGTACAGTTTTTGCCTCAGTTGTCCCTCCAAAAGAGGGATTCCAGAACAAATCCCTGGGTATGGACTAATGAAAAACCCACCTCTGATTAATATTGGGGGACTAGGGCATGGCAAGCCCTATCTGCGGGCTTTTGGTCCAGCCACTGAGAGGCCTTTCTTTTTTTTTTTTTTTTTTTAAAGATTTTATTTATTTATTTGACAGTCAGAAATCACAAGTAGGCAGAAAGGCAGGCTGAGGGAGAGGATGAAGCAGGCTCCCTGCAGAACAGAGAACCCAATATGGAGCTCGATCAAAGAACCCTTGGATCATGACCTGAGTCGAAGGCAGAGACCTTATCCCACTGAGCCACCCAGGTGCCTCTGAGATGCCTTTCTTGAACACGTTGCTCAAGCTCAGGGTCGCAATGTGTGTTTGTGTTCAAGGCGGCCCTCAAGCATGGGCATGGACTCATGGGCCATGCAAGTTTCTCCTACCCTGAAGGTTTGACACCATGCCAACAGTAAGGTTTCTTGCCATGGGATAAGATGCCCCCCCTGTACAGGTGTACCCCCAGTACAGAGATTGGAATAATGTCTAGGTTCAGATGCCTGAAAACCCAGGTTGGGAATAGATGACGGCCTAAGGCCAAGGCTTATAGATGTGCTGGGTGTGCGGCCAGCTGTCTGGGTGTCATTTGGGACGTCTGACCTCCGGCTGTGTCTGACAAAGCATTAGAGCCCAGGGCAGCCTATGGAATTAGAGTGGAGTCGAAAGCCGTGTAGATTCAATCTCATTTTGGGTTTCTGGGCAGCCCCATAAGGCAACGTTTTTCTTCTGTTGGGTAGGCTCAGGCTGTGTCAGACAGAGCACTAGTGCCCAGGGCAGCCTATATAATTGGGGTGCAGTCGAGTAGCGTGGAGGTTGATACTCATTTGGGGTTTCTGAGCAGCCCTATGGGCAACGTTTTTCTTCTGGTGGGCAGGCAGAGTGCTGCATTGTGGCTCCAGAATTCCCAATCTGGAGGGCTTGTGGACTAGAAGTGTGAGGACGGAAGTCTGAAAACACAAGCTAGGGTTAGGTTTTGGGCTCAGGGCAAGGCAGGCTCACTCTGCAGTGGCTGAATCGAGATCTCCTGCATCTGAATTCAGGACGCGGATCAGATTTTGGCTCACGATGGAGTTTGTAACCCTGATGGCTGACAAATAGAGGGATGGACTCAAGAGGCCATGGAGTTTTGCCCTAGCTGGGGCTTGTGAGCTGCTCCAAACAGCAAAGTGTCCTTCTACAGGACAGGGGAGTCCGGTTGAATGGCTCCAGGGTTCCCCATATGGAAAGATTGGATAGCAGATCTCTTTGCATGAATGCCTGCAAAGACGATCTCGGGTTACCATTGCAACCATGGAACATGGCATGTTCGATTTGCTGGCTCTGGGGTGATGTGCCAAAGGGGCCGAGTTGACAGGGTGTCTCATGCTGATGGGTCACAATGCTGGTCTGTGTCCAGGCAGACATTAGTATGTGGAGGTGGCTCAGGGGCCATGCAGGATACTCCTAAATTGGAGGGTTTGACACAGCTCCCAGGAGCAAGGTTTCTTTCTGGAGATAGGAGGGCTTATGTTGTGTGACTCAGGGACCACATTTTGGACCATAAGTTGGTATTACAAGCATCTGTCCCCAGAAAAGCTAGGGTTCCGCTGAAGTCATGGGACATGGCAGTTTCAATCTTCTGACTCAGGGCCATTGACCTGGGTGTCTAACGGTAGGTAGGTACTAAGAGTGTGTCAGACTGAGAATTTTTCTACAGAGCAGCCTACAAAAATGGGGTGGGCTCAGGGGCCTTGCAGGTTTCTCCTAATCTGGAGGGTTTCAGCAACTGTGACAGGCAGAGTTTTCTTCTGGAGACCTGGCCCAGTCCTGGCGTGTGGCTCCAGATGCCCCATCCTGGAGGACCTGTGGGCCAGGGCATTGGAGACAGAAGTCTGCAAACACAAACTCGGACTAGGGTTAGGGGCGAGGTGATGGCAGGTGCGATCTGCAGACGCTGAGGGCTGTGCATCGGGATTTGAAATTCAGTGGGCAGGGAGTGGTAGCACAGGCTTTATGTCTGGATTGTGTTTCAAGGATGGCCACAGTATGGAGGGTTGGGCTCATGGTGCTGTAGGAGATTCTTCCTCTCTGGGATTCTTCCCGGCTCCCAAGGGTTTGGTGTCTTTTGGGGGGAAGGGAGGACTGCGGTTTTTGGTCTCATGGATCCCGCCAAAACAGGGACTCCAGAGACGTGTTCTGGGTCCGGGTGCCTGGATAACCCCATCAGGGTTAGGATTTGGGCCTAGGGGCATGGCAGGCTGGGTGCTGTCTCCCAGTCCAGTGACCGTGGGGGGTTGTTTGAAATTGGGCCCAGGCTGAGGGTCACGATGCCTCTTTGTGCCAAGGGTGGCCCTCATGTGTGGGCGTGGTCTCATGGGCCATGTAGCTGGCTCCCATTCTGAGGGTTGGACACCAATCCCAAAAACAAGGTTTCCTGCCCTGGTGAAGGAGGAGTATCCTTTTGTGCTTTAGGTTCCCCACAGGCAGAAATTTGAGCTACGGTCTGGGGACAGATGCCTGAATACCCAGCTTGGGTAGAAAAGACAACCTCGGGCCACAGCAGGTCCCACCTGCAGGATATGGGACCCGCTATCTTGGTGGCTGACAGGAGGTCGGGGATCAGGCTGTGTAAGAAAGACCATTAGAGCACAGGGCATCCTATGATATTGGGGTGCTGTCCAGGGCCGTGCAGGTTGATCCTCAGGTGAGGAGGCTGGGGAGGCCCAGGGGCACTTATTCTTTCTGGTGGGCAGGCAGAAGGCTGTGTTGTGACTGCAGAATTCCCAGTCTGGAGGTCTTGCGGGCCAGGACTGTGAGGCCGGACATCTGAAAACACTAGCTACGGTTCAGTTCAGTCCTCAGCACATGGCAGTTCCAATGTGCAACGGATGATTCAAGATCTCCAGCCCCTGAGTAAGGGCGAGGGTCAGGTGTTCGCTCACGCTGGAGTTTTTGTGCAAGATGGCCAAGGAATGGAGTGGTACCTGATGAGGCCATGGAGGTTTTCCCACTCTATGGCTTTGTCAGCTGCTCCGAACAGCAATGTATCCTTCTGCAGGACAAGGGGAGTCCGGTTATATGGCTCCAGGGTCCCCCATATGGAAAGATTGGATAGCAGGGCTCTTAGCATGGATGACTGGAAAGCCCACCCCAGGTTACCACTGCAACCAAGTAACATGGCAGGTTCGATCTGCTGGCTCTGGAGCAAAGTTCCAAGGGGGCTGAGTTGACAAGATTTCTCATGCTGATGGGTACAATGCTGCTCTTTCTCCAGGGAGACCTTAGAATGTGGCGGTGTCTCAGGGGCCATACAGGATTCTCGTGCACTGAGGGTTTGACACAGTTCCCAAGAGGAACGTTTCCTTCTGGGGACAAAGAGGTTCTGTTGTGTGGCTCAGGGAGCACATGTTGTACCATAGAGTAGTGTTCCAGAACAGACCTCTGGGGACCGATGCCTGAATACTTAAGCTAGGGTTCCAATGAGGTCCTAGGAGCATGTCAGGTTCAATCTTCTGACTAAGAGCCATTTACCTGGGTGTCTGCCTGGAGGTGGTGATTAGGGTGTGTAAGACGGTGCATTTTTCTCCAGAACAACCTACGAAATTGGGGTGGGCTCAGGGGCCTTGCTGGTTTCTCCTAATCTTGAGGTTTTGGTCAAGTGTGATGGGCAGAGTTTTCTTCGGGATGACAGACCCAGTCCTGCGGTATGGCTTCAGAGGCCCCATCCTGGAGAGCACGGTGGCCAGGGCTTTGCAGACCGAAGTCTGCAAATACAAACTCGGATTAGGGTTAGGGGCGATTGGATGGCCGGCGCGATCTGCAGAAGTTGAAGGCAGCTCCTTGGGATTTGAAATTAGGGCATCTGGGAGGCGGGAGCGCAGGCTTTTCTAACTGGATTTTGTGTCTAGATTGGCCACGGAATGGAGTGGTGTCCTCATGGGGCCATGGGAGATTCTTCATCTCTGGGGGTTCTGCTAAGCTCCCAAGAGTTTGGTGTCTTTCTGGGGGAAGGGAAGAGTGCTGTTTTCCCTCTCAGGGGTTCTGCCCAAACAGGGATTCCAGAGACGGGTTCTGGGTCCGGGTGCCTGGAGAACCCCATCAGGGTTATGATTTGAGCCTAGGGGCATGGCAGGGCCAGTATGCGGGCTCTTGGTCCAGCTCCCGAGGTGGCTTGTTTGAAAACAAGCTCAGGCTGAGGGTCACAATGCCTGTTAGTGCCCAGGGCGGCCCTCTTGAGTGGGCGTGGTCTCATGGGCCATGCAGCTGGCTCCCACTCTGAGGGTTGGACACCCATCCCAGCAGCCAGGTTTTCTGCCATGTGGAAGGAGGAGTACTCTTTTGTGCTTCAGGTTCCCCCATAGGCAGGGATTTTAGGTACAGTCTGGGGACAGATGCCTTAATACCCAGGTTGGGTAGAGATGACGGCCTCGCTCCATAGCGGGCCCTACCTGCAGGATATAGGTCCCGCTATCTGGGTGGCTGACAGGAGGTAGGGGATCAGGCTGTGTAAGAAAGAGCATTAGTGCACAGGGTGGCCTATGATATTGGGGTACCGTCAAGGGCCATGCAGTTTGATCCTTAGATGGGGATTCTGGGTCGGCCCAAGGGGCACTTATTCTCTCTGGTGGGCAGGGAGAAGGCTGTATTGCAGCTGCAAAATTCCCAATCTGGAGGTCTTGCAGGCTGGGACTGTGAGGCAGGATGTCTGAAAACACTAGATACAGTTCAGTTCAGTGCCGAGCGCATGGCAGTTCCAATGTGCAGCAGCTGATTTGAGACCTCCAGCCCCTGAAAAAGGGCGAGTTTCAGATCTTCGCTCACGATGGAGTTCATGATGGCCGATGAATGGAAGGGTGGCCTGATGAGGCCTTGGAGGATTTCCACTCTGGGGCTTGTGAGCTGCTCCAAAGAGCAAGGTGTCCTTCTGTGGTCCAGTGGGTGTCCGGTTAGATAGCACCAGGGTCCCCCATATGGAAAGACTGGATACCAGAGCTCTTCACATAGATGCATGGAAAGCCCACACCAGGTTACCATTGCAAATGAGGAACATGGCCGGTTTGATCTGCTGGCTCTGGGGCAAAGTTCCAAGGGGGATGAGTTGAAAGGGTATCTAATGCTGACGGGTCACAATGCTGGTCTGTGTCCATGGACACCTTAGTGTTGTGTGGTGGTGGCTCAGGGGCCATGCAGGATTCTCTGAACCTGAGGGTTTGACCCAGCTCCCAAGAGCAAGGTTTCCTTCTGGAGACAGAAGCTGTTCTGCTTTGGCTCAGGGACCATATGTCAGACCATATGTTGGTTTTCCAGAACAGTCATCTGAGGACAGATGCCTGGAAACCTAAGCTATGGATCCAATGAGATCCTAGGGGAATGTCATGTTCAATCTTCTGACTCAGGCCATTGACCTGGGTGTCTGCCTTGAGGTAGGTGCTCAGGGTGAGTCAGACTGCACATTATTCTCTAGAGCAGCCTACAAAATTGGGGTGGGCTCAGGGGCCTTGCACGTTTCTCCTAATCTGGAAGTTTTGGGCAACTGGGACAGGCAGAGTTTTCTTCAGGAGGGCAGGCCCAGTCCTGTGGTGTGGCTCTGGAGGCCCACCCTGGAAGGCATGTGGGCCAGGGCTTTGAAGACAGAAGTCTGTAAAAACAAACTTGCATTAGGGTTAGAGGTGAGGTGATGGCAAGCATGATCTGCAGACCCTGAGGGCAGCTCCTCGGGATTTGAAATTCGGGTGGCTGGGAGGCAGTAGCACAGGCTTTTCTCTCTGGATTGTGTGTCTAGAATAGCCACGGAATGGCGGGGTGGCCTTATGGGGCTTGGGAGATTCTTCCTCTCTGATGATGCTGCCTGGCTCCCAAGAGTTTGGTGTCTTTCTGGGGGAAGGGTAGAGTGTTGTTTTCCATCTCAGGGATCCCGCCAAAACGGGGATTCCAGAGATGGGTTCTGGCTCCGGGCGCCTGTATAACCCGATCAAGGTTCAGGATTTGGGCCTAGGCTCCTGGTCCAAATCCCAAGGGGGCTTCTTTGAAAGTGGGTTCAGGCTAAGGGTCACAATGCCTGTTTGGGCATAGTGAGGCCCTAATGAGTGGGCGTGGTCTCATGGGCCATGCAGCTGCCTCCCATTCTGAGGGTTGGACAACCATGCCAGCAGCCAGGTTTCCTACCATGGGGAAGGAGGAGTACGCTTTTGTTCTTCAGGTTCCCCTATAGGCAGGAATTTGAGCTACAGTCTGGGGATGGTTGACTGAATAACCAGGTTGGTTAAAGATGCCGGCCTCGGGCCACAGCAGGTCCCACCTGCAGGATATGGGGCCCACTTAGTGGCTGACGGGAGGTCAGTTCTCAGGCTGTGTCAGACAGAGCATGATTGCACAGGGCGGTCTATGATATTGGAGGGCTGTCCAGGGCCATGCAGGTTGAGCCTCAGGTGGGGATTCTGGGCAGACCCATTTGGCACTTTCTTTCTGGTGGGCAGGCAGAAGGCTGTGTTGTGCCTCCAGAATTCCCAGTCTGGATGGCTTGTGGGCCAAGAGTGTGAGGACGGAAGTCTGAACACACAAGCAACAGTTCAGTTCAGTGCCGAGTGCATGGCAGTTCCAATGTGCAGTGGCTGTATCGAGATCTCCAGCCCTGAGTAAGGGCAAGTGTTAGATAATCACTCACTCTGGAGTTTATATCCATGATGGCCGACGAATGGAGTTGTGGTCTCTAGAGTTCCATGGAATGTATTCCCCCTCTGGGGCTTGTGAGCTCCTCCAAAAAGCAAGTTGTACTTCTGTGTCAGTGGGAGTCCGGTTAGATAGATCCAGGGTCCGCCATATGCATAGATTGGGTAGAAGAGCTCTTCGCATGTATAACTGGAAAGCCCACCTCGGTTACTATTGCAACCGAGGAACATGGCAGGTTCAATCTGCTGGCTCTGGGGCGAAGTGCCAAGAATGCTGAGATGACAAGGTGTCTCAGGTCAGTGGGTCACAATGCTGGTCTGTGTCCAGGGAGACCTTAGAATGTGGTGGTGTCTCAGGGTCCATGCAGGATTCTCCTACATTGAGGTTTTGACACAGTTCCCAAGAGCAACATTTCCTTCTGGGAACAGGAGAGGTTCTGTTGTGTGGCTCAGGGACCATATGTTGGACCATATGTTGGTCTTTCAGAGCAGGCCTCTGGGGACAGATTCCTGAAAACTTAAGTTAGGGTTCCGATGAGGTCCTAGGGGCATGGCAGGTTCAATATTCTGACTCAGGGCCATTGACCTGGGTGTCTGCCTGGAGGTATGTGCTCAGGGTTAGTCAGACTGCACATTTTTCTCCTGAGCAGCCTACGAAAATGGGGTGGGATCAGAAGCTTTGCAGGTTTCTCGTAATCTGGAGGTTTTGGACATCTGTAAGGGGAAGAGTTTTCTTCGGGAGGGCAGGCCCAATCCTGCTGTGTGGCTCCAGAGGCCCCATCCTGGAGGGCATGTGGGCCAGGCCTTTTGTGATAGAAGTATGCATGGGCACCTGGTTGGCTCCGTGGGTTAAGGCCTCTGCCTTGGGCTCAGGTCGTGATCCCAGGGTCCTGGGATCAAGCCTCACATCGGTCTCTCTGCTTGGCGGGGAGCCTGATTCTTTATCTCTCTCTGCCTGCTTCTCTGCCTACTTGTGGTCTCTGTCTGTCAAATAAATAAGTAAACAATCTTAATTAAAAAAGACAGAAGTCTGCAAACACAAACTCGGATTAGGGTTAGGAGCGATGTGATGGCAGGCGTGATCTGCAGATGCTGAGGGCAGGGCCTCAGGAATTGAAATTAGTGCTGCTGGGAGGCAGTAGCTCAGGCTCTTATGTCTGGATTGAGTGTCCATTATGGCCACGGAATGGAGGGGTGGCCTCATGGGATCGTGGGAGATTCTTCCTCTCTGGAGATTCTGTCCAGCTCCCAAGAGTTTGGTGTCTCTCAGGGGGAAGGGAAGAGGGCTGTTTTCTGTCTCAGGGATCCCACCAAAACAGGAATTCCAGACATGAGTTCTGGGTCCGGGCTCCTGGAGAAGTCCATAGAGGGTTAGGATTTGGGCCTAGGGGCATGGCAGGCCCGATATGCGGGCTCCTGGTCCAGCTACCGAGGGGCCTTGTTTGAATGCGGGCTCAGGCTGAGTGAGGGTCCCAATGCCTGTTTGTGCCCAGAGCGGCCCTCATGAGTGGGTGTGATCTCATGGGCCATGCAGCTGGCTCCCACTCTGAGGGTTGGACACCCATCCAAACAGCCAGGATTCCTTCCATGGGGAAGGAGAGGTACCCTTTTGTGCTTCAGGTTCCCCCATAGGCAGGGATTTGAGCTAAGATCTGGGGACAGATGCCTGAATACCCAGGTTCTTTTCAGATGCCGACCTCAGGCCACGGCAGGTCCCACCTGCAGGATATGGGGCCCTCTATCTGGGTGGCTGATAGGAGGTTGGGGCTCAGGCTGTGTCAGACAGAGCATTAATGCACAGGTCGGCCTATGATATTGGGGTGCCTTCGAGGGCCGGGCAGGTTGATCCTCATGTGGGGCTTCTAGGCCTACCCATGTGGCACTTCTACTTTCTGGTGGGCAGGAGAAGGCTGCATTTGTAAGGCCCTACTTAATCAGAGGGAGCCATTTTGTTGTTTATGCAGTAAATTTAGATTGACCCTATGCAGTAAACTTAGATTGACCCTGCCCCTCCCAGAGGAACTTATTTGCTTAGTCTAGATACAAGGGCGGGTCAGGCCAGTTGACGACATCCAATCAGTGGGGTCCGCATATATCTACTAGGGTAAATTGAAATTCAATTGGCCACCCATGTGTAACCTAGCAGTTCTTTTAGTGTGTGGAAGACCTAGCATGACTGAGCAGCTTCTCTGTGTATTGCAATCATATTGGCTGCCTGTGTACAGCCCGGTTATACAACCTCTATAAAATTAAGTCTGTGAGGGTGGGAGGGGTCGCCTCTTTGCAAGAGATGGCGCTGACTGGTCATTTGGATTCTCTATGCTTGGTGCGAAATAAAGCTTTGCTTGACTTTCTCTTTGTATCAGTCTCGCTCCTTTGATTACGGACCCTAACACTGGGGGCTTGTCTGCGATCAATCGATGAGAACTGAGCCAGCATCAGAATTTTTGGGAAAAGCCTCCAGAGGTAAGATCATGGGATCCTGGTTGCAGAGCTCCAGGGCATGGCCTACCAAGGAGAAGCTGGACGAACCCATGCTCCCCAGGGTTGGAGTGGATGCAGGGAATGCCCATCCGTCTTCTGGGACCTGCCAGGGGGTTCGCATCTCCCTGGGCAGTCAGGGGATCTCCAGGGGGTTCGAGTTCCCCTGGGTGGTCAGGCGCCTGAGAAAACCCCCACCAGCGGGTGGTTGCAGGTAACCGAGGAAATCTCCACCGGCCCCTGGGTCTGGTTGTCTTTGTCTTGTCTTTTGTTGCCTGTTGTGTTGCTCATCCCTAGGGGACTGAGAAAATCCCCACAGGTGAGTGTCTCTAGGGGGCCTAGAAAACCCCCACCAGGAGCAATGACTGGGTTAGGGCCGCTGGGTCTGCAGTTGTTTTGTCCTGTCTTTTTGTTGTCTGTTGCATTGTTTGTTGTGTTTGAAGGAATGAGGCAAGCAGAGAGTAAGGGGACTCTGACTTTGGTCTCTCTGTTCCTCCTAATAGATATGGGGCTTCTCTCTCACTCATTTAGTGTGTTAAGGGCTATAACTGGAGCTAACTGGGGTTAGTCTAACTCGAGACAGAGACTTTAAGGAATACTCCAAAGCAGCTGCTGAGACCACCTTTGTTTCAGGGAAATTCTTGCCATCTCTGGCCCGATGGGGACTGCCTAGCCCCCCCCCCTCTTGCTGCCGGGAAAGCATGGTGTCTGAAGTGGAGATGGTTATTGTCTGTCTCAAGGTTTTAATGGGTAATTGTGAAAGTGGCTTTCGAAGTCTTTGGTAACCTGAAACTGTGAAGGGTTACTTGAATGACAAATGGAATTCTGTTTTACATCTAGGTCTTAACCAAATGGGATAAAATGCTATTGCGCTGGTTGCTGGAACTGGGTTTGTGCTTTTGAAATCTGCTGGTGAACATGTTTTGTACTTAACTAATTCATAAATTTGCGTTCTAAGAATTCTCTTGTAAAAAGACTTCCACTTTAAAGGAAATTCATATGGAAAGACTTTCAGGACAAATACAGGTCTTTGATATGTTGAAATCCTGGAACTGAAATGAGTAAGAATTTACAGAGGTAAAAGGTGCATTCAGACTAAACCAGAATGAGTAACATGGGACTAGGTGAACTGAAAGATTGTAATGTTGTATCTCTTGACGTTTTGTCTTAAACATTAATAGTTCTGTAATGTTTGCTCTTCCAGACTAGGGAACGTTTTTCTTAAGTTATCTGTAACTTACAGAGATGTAAAAGTAAATCTCTGTTTACCTAAGCTAGACAACTTGAGGTAAACTTCAGGGAAGTTGCATGATAGCTCGTTTAGACGATCTTGCTTTTGCCAGTAAGTCAGCCCCAGATATAGGGAGGAAACTTCATAAAATTGAAGGATTTAAAGGGAAGGATCTGACTGAGTCAGTGGGAATAGAAGAAAAGATGTTTAACTACAGGGATGCACAGGAGGAAGGAAAAG
>NW_019154505.1:14144-20467 GCF_002288905.1 Enhydra lutris kenyoni | reverse complement strand
AGGTGTGCTACCTCTGCTATCAGAAACATTTTAGAAAACGACTGTGGCTCAGAGGGTTAAGCCTCTGCCTTCAGCTCAGGTCATGATCCCGGGATCCTGGGATCGAGTCCCACATCGGGCTCTCTGCTCAGCAGGGAGCCTGCGTCCCTCTCTCTCTCTCTGCCTGCTTCTCTGCCTACTTGTGATTTCTGTCTGTCAAATAAAATCTTAAAAAAATAAAAGAAAATGACTGTGGAAATGTACAGGGGCATATCTTCATCCCCCCAGTTCTCTTCAGCTAAGGGTTTAGAGTGTGTTCTCTTGCCTTTTGCCTCACAACCCTAGGAAGTATAGGCAACCTCTACAAACCACAGACTACTGGTCAGTATTAGTCGGAAGAACTTATCCGTGGCTACCTTCCTTTCAGCCAGGAACTATTTCAATTGCCAATGAATCACAAAAGGGAAAATCACTCCTCAGTGCTTTCTAATCTCCAGGAGATGGCCTCGTTTTAGTCACCCACTGAACTGTCCCCAGTCCATCCCGTTGCTGTAGGAGTCTGCAAATTTGAAGATGAAGGCCAGCCTTTGTGTGATAATCAAGTTAGGTCAGTCAATCATCCAAATATATCATCTCTTTTCTTTAATAGCCATACATCTGAGTTTTGGTCTGAGTTTTCACTTTTCATTATAGACAGGGCTGTATGAGAAGGCTGACAGGGGCCGGGGAAACATTTCAGGGGGAGCAAGGAGCAGAATGCCTCCTCTTGAATCGGAAAGCCCGCGCAGCTGTGTCCCTGGGGTTGTTTCCAGCCAGGGCTTGAGGGAGTAGGAAACCGCAGAGACATGGATTTGACAGCCTTTTTATCAAGAATGCCACCCTGATGTTTGTTGGCCCTACATGCAAAATATGATAAAGGGAAATCACCAATGGATCTTCCAAGAAAAGCTGAAAATCAACAAGGCATGATCAACTAGGAGCTCTTTTCTTCCCTATGCAATGTTCAATTTTTTCTGCATTATGAATTTTTATCTCGGTATGACTTGCCACCTACATACCTCAATAAGGTATTATAAGGATTAAAATAATGTCTTAAAACGCTTTGAAGTGGGGATGAAATGTTTGTTCTTTGACATTGGTACAACCTCGTGGGTAGGTTTTTGTTATACTATGAATTACTTTAAGGAAGGTAAACATATGATTTCTAAATCACTAAATCCTACCATGGCTCCTTCGTATTCAAGCGTTATGAACATTACTTGCCAATTCCAGCTGACTCTTTGTAAATTCAAAAGTAATGTGTGTAATATCCACGAAATATCATAGCAAGCATTTAGGAGAAGTCTCAAATTAGGGATCTTTACTACCTATCAATGGCCTACAGCTGAGGTTAAAAAGAAAGCAGTACATAAAAAGGACTTGAGAATTCTAAACCTTCATATGGTCTGATAATATCAAAACTTTGCTATAAAGACCTTAAAAATCCTATTATTCTTGACAGTCTCAGTAGACTATTAAAAAGCAGTTAAAAATAAAGTTAGCTGACTCATTTGCGGAGTTTAGTTGATGATGTTACTGGCAGCTTCAACTTCAACAGATAATGTTATCACAGAAGGCAGCCCAACTTAACAATAGAGAAAATTTCTCTAAAATAATTTCAACAGAGAACTGATACAATGTATTCTTTGGTTTTCTGTGGTTCTTTAGGGTAAAATTCTTTTTTTTTTTTTAAGATTTTATTTATTTATTTGACAGACAGAGATCACAAGTAGGCAGAGAGGCAGGCAGAGAGAGAGGGGGAAGCAGGCTTCCTGCTGAGCAGAGAGCCTGATGGATGCAGGGCTTGATCCTAGGACCCTGAGATCATGACCTGAGCCGAAGGCAGAGGCTTAACCCACTGAGCCACCCAGGCACCTTAGGGTAAAATTCTTAAAAACGAAACCCACTCAGACATTCCAACATATTTTATAACAGGTAGATGTGCTTCTAAGAAATATAGAAACTGAAGACAAGTGACTTTCTCATGAAGAGAAAACAAACAAAAAAATCCTACAAAATACCTCTCTCAAAAAAAGAAAAGGAATCCTACAGAACAAGAGTGACAATAAGTATTCTACTTAAATGGAAATAGAATATAGCGGCTTCTAAGTCCTGGATTTTTTTTTTAAGGTATGATTTTTTTTTTAAAGATTTTATTTATTTATTTGAATGAGATCACAAGTAGACAGACAGGCAGGCAGAGAGAGAGAGAGNTGAATGAGATCACAAGTAGACAGACAGGCAGGCAGAGAGAGAGAGAGGGAAGCAGGCTCCCTGCTGAGCAGAGAGCCCGATGCGGGACTCGATCCCAGGACCCTGAGATCATGACCTGAGCAGAAGGCAGCGGCTTAACCCACTGAGCCACCCAGGCGCCCCAAGGTATGATTTTTTTTAAAGATTATTTTTATAGTTTATTGAGGAAGGAGTCAGTAGCTTAACTCTAATATTCACTTTTTTTTTTTAAAGATTTTATTTATTTATTTGACAGAGAGAGAGATCACAAGTAGACGGAGAGGCAGGCAGAGAGAGAGAGAGAGAGGGAAGCAGGCTCCCCGCCGAGCAGAGAGCCCGACGCGGGACTCGATCCCAGGACCCTGAGATCACGACCCGAGCCGAAGGCAGCGGCCTAACCCACTGAGCCACCCAGGCGCCCCTAATATTCACTTTTAAAATTAAAAAGGACTCATGTCTGCTCACGTAGACAAATTATTTCTAACAAAAAACACCATCGTATTATGAGATTTTGCAGTTATTCCTAGATAAGTTATTCTTGGCAGCTGTGCTGTAAAATCACGTGTCAATGTGTGTGTGTGTGTGTATACTAGTGTGTGTGCGCATGCACGTTCCTATGTGTACACACCAGGATTCTATTAAAAGATCACAAATCACCACCTTATTTTTACAGTCAACTGAAAACATACAGCAAATTTAGTCACTAATAAAGTTAGTGAGAACCATGGAAACCTCCTAACTTAGAAATCAGGTGGACCTGAAAGACAAAAAAAAAATTTTTTTTTGAGAAAATTAAGCAGTCAACGTAAGAATGTTACCCCAAAACATTTAAAGATGTGGATTTTTTTTTTATTAGCAAGGGCCTTTGCTAATAAATTCTTAAACTGATCATAATGGAAAAATTATTTTTAAATAGGTCATGATGGAGAAATTATTAAAATAGTAATTTTAATACCCCAGGTAGGGGTGCCTGGCTTGCTCAGTGGTTAAAGTGTGCAATTCTTGGGGCGCCTGGGTGGCTCAGTGGGTTAAGCCTCTGCTTCGGCTCAGGTCATGATCTCAGGGTCCTGGGATGGAGTCCCGTATCGGGCTCTCTGCTTGGCAGGGTGCCTGCTTCCTCCTCTCTCTCTCTGCCTGCCTCTCTGCCTACTTGTGATCTCTCTCTGTCAAATAAATAAAATCTTTAAAAAAATAAAAAAAATAACAAAGTGTGCAATTCTTAACCTTGGGATTGTGAGTTTGAGCCCCATGTTAGGTATAGAGATTGCTTAAAAATAAATATTTAAAAAATAGTAATAATGGGTAAAGCACTCTCCCTTATCTCTCAGTAAGTCCCAGGCCTTTCTTGAGTATGACAGGTGTGTGTGCATTGGGGGCGGGTGGTGACAAGGACGGGACATCAGTTTTCCTGAAGTAGCTCTCCTCAGTCATCACTAATTTCCCTCTGCTGTCCCTGACCACTTTGCTTCTGGTAGCCAGCTGAGAGAGAGAGAAGAGAGAAGCTAGGGAAAAATTCTAAATCATGATATCCTACAAAGTCCACAATCTGGAGTCTACTTTGATGCCTGAACATTCTCCTGGTCATGGGACGGTACTCCTGCTAGCATTCACCAACCATCAGCTCCCAAGCTCTCAACTTCTCCCTTTAAATGACACCTATCACATTCTTTGATTGATGTTAACACATTTGGATTTCTTTTTTTTTTTTCTTTTCTTTTTTTTTTTTTTGCTTGAGGAATCTATTATGGACTGAATTGAGCCCCTATCTCCCATGTATTAAAGCCCCCAGAACCTCAGAATGTGACTGCATTTGGAAATAGTGTCTTCAAAGAGGCAGTTAAGTTAAATCCAGTCATTAGGGTGGGTCCAGATCCAATCTGATTAGTTTTCTTCTAAGAATTGGAAATTTGGACACAGGAGAGACCCCAGAGGCATATGATATGAGGATACTGAGAGAAGCAGGCCTTCTGCCAGCAAAGGAAAGAGGCTTTAAAACAAAAACACAAACACAAACAAACATGCAAACAATCCTGCTGGCACCTTGATCATCTTGGACTTCCAGCCTCCAGATCTATGAGAAAATTAATGCTGTTGAAGCCCTCCCCAGTCCCCTCCCTAGGACCTATTCACCCTCACACCCCTCACACCCCCACCGCCGTCTGTGCTATGGAAGCCCAAGCAAACTAATACACTGACTAAATGATCAGCTATGTTTTTCCAAAGCGTAAGTTAGATTTTTAATATTCCATTGAGGAACTAAAGGCCCTAACCCAGAAAGACAGTTAAGCAAATAAAACACTAATTTGAGAGCCAGAATCTCATCCGAACCCACCTGCTAATGCTGGGGTTATTATCAAGTCGCACAGTCTGCATTAGAGGGAAACCGAGCCCCAGGAGTTGTTCTAAGCACTGGACCGTACAAACTCATTTCATCTTCACCGCCTTGCGGGGAGGTCTGACTGTCTTACAGGTGAGTCCAGAAGGTAGAGTCACTTGCACAAGGCCACCTGCTAGCAAGTGTGAGAGCTGGGATACTAACTGAGGGAGTCCAGAGTCTTTGCCCTTGACCATTAAGCCACGCGGCATCCTTAATTAGTAAGTCTTCTACTTGGGACGCCTGGGTGGCTCAGTCAGTTGGGTGTCTGCCTTTGGCTCAGGTCATGATCCTAGGGTCCTGGGATCAGGTCCCACATGGGGCTCCCTGCTCAGCAGGGAGCCTGCTTTCTCCCTCTCCCTTTGCCACTCCTCCTGCTTGTGCTCACATGTGCTCTCTCTCTCTGACAAATAAATAAAATATATAAAAAAAAAAGTAAATCTACTATTTATTACCCTTCCTCACCAACTCAACTCTAGAGGGGAAGTTAAAAGACCTGAATTCACGGGGCGCCTGAGTGGCTCAGTTGGTTAAGCATCTGCCTTCAGTTCAGGTCCTGATCCCAGGATCCTGGGAGAGCTGCCCGCTTCTCCCTCTCCCTTTGCCTGCCGCTCTGCCTACTTGTGATCTCTCTTTTTGTCAAATAAATAAATTTTTTAAAATCTTAAAAAAAAAAAAAAGACCTGAATTCAAATTCACACTCTACCCCTTAGCCCTCTAGGTAGCTTCCTTATCTGAATGATAATGGTGCACCTTACGGGACTGAGAATGCCTATCCACTGTGGGGGCCAACTGAGACCGTCATAGAAAGGTGCTTTGCGGGTGGGAGTAGCCCCAGGCATTGTAAGCATGAGTAAAGGGGCTGAGAGTCCTTCTGGAAAATTTTTTTTATAGTCCTTTTTTTTTTTTTTAAGGATTTTATTTATTTGATACACAGAGAGAGATCACAAGTAGGCAGAGAGGCAGGCAGAGAGAGAGGAGGAAGCAGCCTCCCTGCTGAGCAGGGAGCCCGATGCGAGGCTTGATCCCAGGACCCTGAGATCATAACCTGAGCCAAAGGCAGAGGCTTAACCCCCTGAGCCACCCAGCGCCCCCCTTCTGGAAATATTTAGAGGGGTTCTCAGAAGAGTGGGAATCTACCATGGCCTTAGTTCCATCAGGGCCTCTTATCCCCTACTGGTCGGTCTTTTTTTTTTTTTTTTTTTAAGTTTACTTATTTTTTAGTAATCTCTACAACCAATGTGGGGCTCGAACTCAGGACTCCAAGATCAAGAGTCGCGTGCTCCTCTAACTGGGCCAGCCAGGTGTCCCCAGTCGGTCTTGTATCTACAGTCCATGAGGGTTCAGTCAGTGCCATCCACACAGCTCCAACCCTGCCTTCTGTAAACCATTCTGTGGACAAGTAAGCATGGGAAGAAAGAAAGATCCCCACTCACTTCCCCTAGCCTATGGAGCCTTCTCTCCTGCCTTCCCTGAGTCTTCCCAGAGCCCTTAGAAACACCGTGTTTAGGGGCGCCTGTGTGGCTCAGTGGGTTAAAGCCTCTGCCTTCGGCTCCAGTCATGATGCCAGGGTCCTGGGATCAAACCCCGCATTGGGCTCTCTGCTCAGCAGGGAGCCTGCTTCCCTTCCTCTCTCTCTGCCTGCCTCTCTGCCTACTTGTCATCTCTGTCAAATAAATAAATAAAATATTAAAAAAAA
>NW_019154505.1:12603-14134 GCF_002288905.1 Enhydra lutris kenyoni | reverse complement strand
AAAGAAAGAAAGAAAGAAAGAAAGAAAGAAAGAAAGAAAGAAAGAAAGAAAGAAACACCGTGTTTAGGACAAGCAGAGTCTTTAGATGAAGAACATATGTGAGCGGGGCTCTGGAAGAAAGGGAAGGCCGGGCCCCTGGCTGGCTCAGTCAGTAGAGCATGGGACTCTTGATCTCGGAGTTGGGAGCTCGGGCCCCACCCTGGGTGTAGAGTTTTTTAAAAATAAAATATTGGGGTGCCCGGGTGACTCAGTGAGTTGAGCATCTGCGTTTGGCTCAGGTTGTGATCCTGGGACCCTGGGATCAAGTCCAGGGTTGATCTCCCTGCTCAGCAGGGGATCTGCTTCTCCCTCTCCCCCTGCCCGCTGTTCCCCTTGCTTGTGTTCTCTCTCTCTCATTCTCTAAAAAATAAATAAGATTTTAAAAACAAATAAATAAATAAATTCTTTAAAAAATAAAAAAGAGGGGCGCCTGGGTGGCCCAGTGGGTTAAAGCCTCTGCCTTCGGCTCAGGTCATGGTCCCAGGGTCCTGGGATCGAGCCCCACATCGGGTTCTCTGCTCAGCAGGGAGCCTGCTTCCCTCTCTCTCTGCCTGCCTCTCTGCCTACTTGTGATCTCTGTCTGTCAAATAAATAAATAAAATCTTAAAAAAGAAAATTAATTAATTAATTAAGAAAGAAAGGGAAAGCCAGCCTATTGAATAAGGCAAACACAAGACCAACTCTGACCACAGCCCCCTGCAGGCCGGTGGGAAACCTCCTCCCTCCCACCGCCAGCCGCCCACAGTGCACTCACACTCATTGCCCGTTATGGTCCCTGCGGCTGTGAGGCATGGGAAGGCCTCCAGTCTTCCCTGGGACAGGCCTCAGATGTCCGTGTTAGACCCGGTCCACCCGGATTGTAAACCCTGGCCCTCCAGGTTAACTCCTGTCTCTTCCTCCCAGCCGCCCAGCCGCCCCCCCCCCGCCCCCAGCTTGGGCCTTCTGGAATCACACTTCGTAAGTTGTCAGTCACCCCCATCTCTGACACTTGGCCTCGGCAGCGTTGTCCATGCCTTGCCATGCACCTGTTGGGGTGCAATAGTTAATTAAATGACAACATTTAATTAATTCCCTGCCCACTCTTGATCTTAGCACAAGCCTCACGATGGGAAGAGAAAGACTCTTTCAAGAACCGGCTTTTGAAATCAACACTCCCCACCGAAGCTTGCATTCCCCTCAACTCCATTCCTGCTGCTGCTCCCATGTCAGGATCCAAATCCAGCTCATCCCATGTGTGGAGCAGCTAATTTACCTTTCGGAGAAAGCTCTGTACATCTTGGCAGGGACAGAGCATCAAGCTTACCCCACAAGAGACTAGCTGGGCTGGGGCCCATATTGAAGATAAATCTTCACATATTCAGAGCCATAGGAATTTTTTTTTCCTGTGCTGTTGGCTTCTTTCTATACTACAAAAATTTGCAAAACAAAGGACAAAAATGCCACAGGCTGGGCTAAATGCCCTGCACATTCTCTAGCTCTGTGGCACAGCCAA
>NW_019154505.1:0-12591 GCF_002288905.1 Enhydra lutris kenyoni | reverse complement strand
GGGCTTACTTTTCCCTCTGTTCTCATGGAAATAAACACTCCAAGAAACTGAGTGTTTCACTCGCTGTTTAAAGATCTAATGGTCATTTACCTCCCACTGTTGGTTGTCCGAGCCAGTAGTCAAGGCCCCCAGCAGCCCAGCCTTCCCAGGTGAATATGACACCCCACCCAAGAAGGCCATCTGGCCATTCTTCACCATGGACTCTTGCCACACATCAAGTGGACAGCTAAATGTTCCAAGCCTAAGCTATCATCTATCTGAAGGCTACTACAATCTAGTATTTTCCGAAGTGGCTTATTCTAGACCACCAAAATGTGCAACAGGCCATGTGCAATTCAGTTTTGCCATTTGTTTCTGTTTGGGGGATCCTCATACATAATTGTCTATGTTCGTGGTGAGGCGTCCGGGATGAGCATGAAGTTTTATGTTCATGAGCCCCTCTCTAATACCGAACATATTGAAGTGGGCTGTCATGCTGCTTTTTACACAGAAGATGGTTCTCCACAAATTTAGTCATGGTTATTTGTTAGTTTTCATCTTCTCCTTGAACCACGTTTCTCTCCCTTGCCAGTGTCCTCCATCATCTTCTGGTGAATGAGAAGAGGCAAAGAAGTTGCCAAAAAGTCCTTTTTCACTTTGATGAAAGTACGTCTAATAACGTTTAAAAGCAGTGTTTTAGTGCCCCCTACTGGTATATAATATTAGTAGTCCGTCTGCAAAAAAAGGTTCCCTTTTTTAAGAAAAGACAATAAACTCATGGAAAAGTGAAAAAAAAAAAGAAAAAAAGAAAAGTCTTTTATAAGACATTTAGAAATTGTTTGATTTTTAAAATATCTTAAGAGTAACATAAACACTCCATCATTTTCACTATTGTACATTATGTAGGCGCACTAACATGAAATGTCTTGAATTCTCTATCAGCTCTTTTCTTCCACCTAATATTTAGTTTTGGCTGGGAGGAAAACTTTATCAGTTGTACTTTTGTTTTTTTTAATTTAATTAATTTATTTATTTTTAAAAATATTTTATCTATTTATTTGACAGAGAGAGACACAGCAGGAGAGGGAACACAAGCAGTGGGAGAGGGAGAAGCAGGCTTCCCACCCAGCAGATATCCGGACACAAGGGCTCCAGTCCCAGGGTCCTGGAATCAGGGCCCCAGAGGAAGCAGACGCCCAGAAACTGAGCCACCCGGGCGCCCTTCCGGTGCACTTTTGGAAACTGTGTCATTTTTACTTAGTGAGTAAATATACTTACTAAGAGAGAATTTTCCTTAGATCTTCACACCCTCTCTGAAGCATCTTTTTTGTTAATCTAAAAATAGCAATGTTCCACTTGAGGAAAAGGGAGGAAGTAGGTTTTGGGAATGAATCAATCTTTAAAGGAAATTGATGCCTTAGATTTTCATGAACGATGATAATTCTGAAAGTAGATCGATGATAGCCATTAGGATAAAACCCCAAGCCCCTACAAGAATACTAGAAGAACACGTCGTGCCACCTGAGAGACTGGATAAAAGGGCCACTGATGTGGAGAGGAACTGAGGCAAACGGGTAGGTTGTGGGGTGGGGGGTGAGTTGGAACTAGAATGATTTTTAATTAAATGCAGAGAAAGATTTTTGTCCTCAAAAAAAAACAAGCCCTGCTTTGAATAGTAAAATATTTTCGCAACATTGATTTGCACACAGAAACTACTTTTTCTCCTTGCATTTGGGTGGAATGCCAGCCAACTAGGGCAAGAAGGACCCCATATGGCCTAGAGCTCTTTGTGCACTCTTAGCCAGAAGGAAGAGGAGAAAATACAAGGGAGCGTCCAAGCAGCAGACCACAGCCAAATGACGCCTGATCTGCAGTGATGGCTCCCAGGGGCTCGTGGGGGGCGGGGCGGGGGGAGGAGATGCACTAGAACAGGGGTTTCCAATTCAGCCATTGANTGCACTAGAACAGGGGTTTCCAATTCAGCCATTGATGGGCAGACCTGTTTTGGCAAAACCAGAGGGAAACTAGCCATAGATTCCTGTCAAAAATATGCCAAGTGAAACCATTTCACTGATAACCTTGTGCCAAATTTGAATGATTAGCCCTGACATGGAAAATGCTCTCAAAGTATTATATCCTCACAGTGAGCAAAGCTTCCCAAGAAATTTAAATTGCCTGAAACATTCTTCTGCTACTTCCTCAGGGATTTTTCTAAGCTGTTTGCAAATCTTTTAGACCTGATCTTCTCAGGGTTTTTTTTTTTTTTAAATCCTTCTCCTAATTTTAATTTTAAAATTCAGTGGAGAAGATCATTTGAGGTACATTTGTCATATTACTTTTATTTCTGTCACTTATTTCCACCTCTTGCTTTTAAAATCTGTTAAGCAAGAAGTGAACATTTCATCAAGGCATATACTTAAATGTCCAAAACTATGGAATGTCTCAGTGTGTTCTGCCAAAATCTTAATTCTAGGTATTTTGTTTCAATGTTAATAACTACCATTATTAGTCATCTGTAGGAGGGGAAAGCGCCTTAACGGACAGTTCTCCTAAAACCTAACCTGCCCATTATAATTTCACAGGAACTAGACAACTTGGAAATCTACGTTTGTCTCCAGGGTTTATTTCTCATAAGGTCAGAAGCGCATTGGCGCAACTGTACATCTCCGCTCACGTTCCAGGGGAAAGGAAGGGACAGGACGAAAGCTGGGTTTTTGTTTGTTTGTTTGTTTGTTTGAATAAGCAAGCCTATTAACACATAGATCATTCTCATGAAGGAGCTCACATTCATCTGCAATCCATAGTTTGACTGAAATACCTAGCTCGGAGAAAAAGTAAAAATAGACTGTCACCCACAAACACATTATAGCTTATGCAATCTCAAACGTGCTTTAAAAGTACAACTTCTGGGGGGCGCCTGGGTGGCTCGGTGGGTTACGCCTCTGCCTTTGGCTCAGGTCATGATCTCAGGATCCTGGGATGGAGCCCCGCATCGGGCTTTCTGCTCGGCGGGGAGCCTGCTTCCCCCCCACCCCCGCCTGCCTCTCTGCCTACTTGTGAGCCCTCTCTCTCTCTCAAATAAATAAATAAAATCTTAAAAAAAAAAAAAAAAGGTACAACTCCTGGGGCGCCCAGGTGTCTCAATGGTTAAGCGTCTGCCTTCAGCTCGGGTGAGATACCAGGGTGCAAGGATCTAGTCTGGCATCCGGCTCCCTACTCCGCAGGAAGCCTGCTTCTCCCTCTGCCTCTGCCTGCTGCTTCCCCTGCTTGTGCTCTCTGTGTGTGTCAAGTAAATAAGTAAGTAAGTAAATAAGCACAACTCCTACAGGTAAGGAAAGTTGGAAACCCTGATATAAAAAACAGTTGTCCTGATTTTCTTTTGCTTTTCCTTTTCTGTCTTCTTCTTTAATCTGAGTATAGCCGACACAAAACGTTACATTAGCTTCAGCGTACAACATAATGATTTGACAAATCATTGACAAATCACCACCAGTGAAGCTACCTTCTGCCCTGATTTTCTTTTCTTTCTTTTCTTTTCCTTTCTTTTTTCTTTTTAGATTTTATTTATTTATTTGACAGAGAGAGTGAAAGAACACAAGCAGGGGGAGCAGTAGAGGCAGAGGGAGAAGCAGGCTCCCAGCCCAGCAGGGAGCCCGATGCAGGGCTTGACCTGAGCCCAAGGCAGCCGCCTAACCATCTAAGCCACCTAGGCGCCCCTGCTCTGATTTTCTTTATGCTGAATTCCACCATGAACTTAGAGAAAACCTAGGATTACATAAGGGTTCAACAAGAAATGCACTGAAGCCTACTTACGCAATGTTTAAGGCTACAAGAGAGATGTATGCATAAGCATTTAGTTCATGTTTAGTATGTGCATTTATTCATCTTCTACAACATATCACAACAATCCTACGAGCTGGGGTAAAGTTTTACAATCCCTGTCAAATGAGGAAACAAAGGCACAAGGTAGTAAACAATCTATGCACAAAGACACAGTTCATCACGGAACCAGGGATTCAGGGTCCTGGGGGTCGGCAAGCCCAGCAACAACAGGGAGCCCACCTCTCCCTCTCCCTCTGCCTCTGCTCATGAGCTCTTTCTCTCCCACTTATTCTCTTGCAAATAAATAAAATCTTTTTTAAAAAATGACTTATCAACACTGCTTTTAAAAAACCAATCACTCTGCAGAAATTGTGTGATCTATTTTGGGCTCTTTTAGTTATGCACATAGAAGCAAATTCATCCTCATTGTTCTCAGGGACCACAGGATTGTGATGCTTCAGGAAGGGATGCAAAGTGTTCTGTTATTATCTTCTTATAGGACCATGCTCCAGTAAATTATGTTTCTATTAGGGGAGCACTTCCTACCCAAATCTGGATCCAGCCCACTCGATGCTTACAGATTATAGGATGATTTTACAGACTTGAGTCTGCTGAGCTGGTATTTGCAAAGGTGATGAGGACTGAGAGAGAGAGAGAGAGAGAAAGAGATCAGGGGTCGGATCCTTCCTCCTCCTGAGCTGGATGCAAGACTGGGAAAGGAGGCTGAGCAGCCCAGTACCTCAGGTTGAGCTGTCAGTGTCCCCCAAGAAGGACCTGAGGGACACCTGGCTGGCTTAGTCTGTAGAGCATGTGACTCTCAATGTTGGGGTCATGAGTTCAAGCCCCATGTTAGGCTTCGAGTTTACTTAAGAAAAATAAATAAAAATTGAAAATTGAAAAAAAAAAAAAAAGAGAGAGAGAGATGCTACCACTGTACCTCGGCAGGGGCAATGTTAGCATTTAGGGCAGTTCTTCAACATACTGGACTCTTGTGTGTATGACAAGGTGTTGACTTAGCAGTTGTGACCCTAGCAACACCACTGTCCTCTGCAAGTCATGGAGACAACCACAAAGCAAAGACCATCCTCCTGTCACACACATTTCCAAATACCCTCTGAGTGGGGTGGTAATATTCCATAATGAGTTTAGAGGGAATTTCAAGTAAATATCCTGATATTTCCATATATCACCTGCAGTAAAATAGAATTAATCAAGTGATTTCCCCCCAAACAGAGGACACAACATCAGAACCAGAAATCACAATTCAGGCTGCTTTGCAATTACACCACCACCACCACCACAAAAAAAAAAAAAAAAAAAAAAAAAAAAAGGCTCATGTCCCCAGAACTCATACATGGATTTGGAGGAGTGCCAAGAGTTGAAACTACACAGTGCCTAGCACAAAAAATGGGCACTCAATAAATTACACGTGGTTCTTGGGTAAAAATATACTGACTTCTGATTTGCATTGACTTCTAGCTAATCATTTTATGCCTTTCACCCCGTTTACGTCTTTCACCCCAAACCCAAGCTCTTGTAGCTAGCGATCATAACTTAGTCATCTTTACCTCCCACAGTAGGTCTGCAAATAACAGGAAGTATCTTGAACATCGTAAAGGTCAATATCGATGGAAAGTGATGAAAGATATCAGTAGTTGGATTAACTGGTAGCACCGTCGGCTCATGCACTGGTCCCTGGCTCCTGGCTGCATTTCAGAATCACCTTGGGTAGGGAGGGTTGTTAAAACTTCAGATTCCCAAGACTCGCCTCACACCCTCTGAAATCAGAATCTCTGGGGCAGAATCAGCAGCATTTGGATTTTTGTCAAACTCCCCAGGTGACTCCTCTATGCCTACCCGGGACACATCCAAAGACTTGGGTTTATGGAACCACCTTTCACAGGAGTGTGTCTCATACTTCCCAGATGGCAGAATTTATTAAATAAATTTCTAGGTTCCTAACTCAGAGGCTCTCATCAGAAAATCTGGGCTGGGGGGCACCTGGGTGGCTCAGCGGGTTAAAGCCTCTGCCTTCGGCTCAGGTCATGATCCCAGGATCCTGGGATGGAGCCCCACATCGGGCTTTCTGCTCGGCAGGGAGCCTGCTTCCTTCTCTCTCTCTGCCTGCCTCTCTGCCTACTTGTGATCTCTGTCAAATAAATAAATAAATAAAATCTTTAAAAGAAAAAAAAGTAAAGAAAATCTGGGCTGGGTCTCAGGAGGCGAGGTTTTTTAACAAGCATCCCAGGTGATTCTCATAACCATCAGGATCACTAGCTTAAAGGATTACGGCTGAATCTAGTCCCCATGGTGAAGGCTGGCGCCCATGCAAGGTTTTGTGGTTGGTTGGTATAGAGCATGTGATAGCAAGAACTAACCAATACTTTCTTCCTCAGAAAGCTATTAGAGGATGTGCTTCAGCAAAAGATGAGGCCAACTAGGAAAGAGGAAGACGTAAGCAATATAGGAAGAACTATAAGCAACACGGGAGAGAGGTCCTCAGGAAGAGGTGAGGAGAGGTCCTGGGGTGACAGGTAATCACCGTGTGCAGTGGACAGCCAGCCCAGAGCAGGTGAAGAGCCCCCAGGCAAGACGTCTTTGGGAAGGTGAACCGGATAACACAAGAAGCATCTCAGTATCTTCAGAGGAGAGATCTAGACCTTTTGAGAGTTTCCGTTTAATCTCTCTGTTGTTAGTGCAGAGCCTGGTATCCCCCAACCCCATCCTTCTGTTTTACCCTCTCTGGAACACATCTCCAGTGTTTTATGAGTAGGGTAGGTTGGACAGGTATCTAGAGGCTTGGGTGTGTGTTTTCTAAGTAAATTCCACCTCCAACTTAGGGCTCAAACTCAGGACTCCAAGATCAAGAGTCACATGCTTCACCAACTGAGCTGGCCAGGTGCCCCACCTGAATTCTTAACCTATTTTTCCACCAGTGTGTTTTATTTTACCTATTTCCTTCTACCCTCACCTCCAGAGGAATCTGGTACAATTGATGGCCAACCAGGGGGCAGGGGTAGATTCTGTAGCATACAACAGGTTGGTCCCAATTCTTTGGTCGGCTCCCCCTTTATCACTCACCCATTGGCTACCCAGCCTCCAAAATGATTTCATCTTTTCTTCTATTCTGTCCAACTTTATGTACTTGGGCCTCTTTTATTTATTATTTTTTTTAAAGGAAAGATCCCTTTACAGCCATTTTAATGAGGGTTCAGCAAGGAAGATAGATGGCATGTGTTCAGTTTGCTATCTTTAATCAATCAATTTATGTATTTATTAAAGGTTTTATTTATTTATTTGACAGAGAGAGACACAGCAAGAGAGGGAACACAAGCAGGGGGAGTGGGAGAGGGAGAAGCAGGCTTCCTGCTGAGCAGGGAGCCCGATCCCAGACCCGGGATCATGACCTGAGCGGAAGGCAGACGCTTAACCGACTGAGCCACCCAGGTGCCCCAGCTTGTTATCTTTAGACAGAAGCTCTTATAGATTGCAATTTTCATGTAGTTCAAAAGTTTTTATTATGGAAAGTTTCAAATATATATAAGATGCCTGTAATGCTAATGAACCATCTCGAGTTTCAACAACTACCAATCCGAAGTCAATCCTGTTTCAGTCCACATCCCTATTTGGCCCTCCTCCTGGATTATTTTGAAGCAAATCCCAGGCATTGTATCATTTCATTTGTAAATCAATAATGGATTTGAAATGCTTGTGTAACTACCTCAAGGAATGAATTTCTGATTAGGGCACTTCAAATGCTAACTAATCCCCCCCCTAGAGTGTGGGTTCCTAATTAGGGCACTTCAAATGTGCACAGTGTCTAGGGTGTAGCTTAATTTATACACACATACATCACACTGTTAATATTAAAGTATTTGAAAGTAAATCATCCTACAGACAATTGGACACTGTGAAACTCAGAGGTCTAGGAGCATTAAAGTGCTTTGCTGTCCAACCAGCAGAAACTTAAGAGACAGAGCACTCAAAGCGGATACATTTTGTATGCAAAAATCCCAAGGCGCATTTTGCTCTTGAGAGAATAAGAGAGGAGAAATCTAAGGAAAAAGAGCTAATTTGTGGAGAAAAATGGAGAACTGGAGATAATGTTGGGTGCCACAAGAAATACAGACAATTGATACTCCATGATTAGGGCTCAGAGAGAGGTCAGACTGGCTACTTATATTTAATAACCAGTCTTATTGAAGCAAGAATCAAAAGCATGTGAACAAGGGGTTTGTCCAATTGAAGAGACTGGAAAGAGACCAGAATGCCCCCAGTTGGGGGATGGGGAGAGTAAAAGCGGTACCTGTTTGTGGCTCAGTTGGTTAAACACTGGGCTCTTGGATTCCTAACACAGGAAAAGACATTAAGCTCAGTTTATGATTGCAAGGTCGTGGATCAAGCCCTGTGGGGAGTCTGCCTAAGATTCTTTCCCCATCCCTCTCCCTTCCCGCTGCTCATGCTTGCACACACACGTGCACGCTGTCTCTCAAATAAATAAATAAAATCTTAAAAAGAAGTGGTACCTGTTTGACAGAAAGGGAGTTGGATGTGACACTTGCAATTTCCATTACAATATGTTATCATGGAGAGTGTGGTATAAAGTTTGTATATGCTATGCTCTCAGAGTAGGGTTCTTTTTTTTTTTTTTAAAGATTTTATTTATTTATTCATGAAAGACAGAAAGACAGGCAGAGGGATAAGCAGGTTCCCTGCTGAGCAGAGAGCCCAATGTGGGACTGGATCCCAGGACCCTGGGATCGTGACCTGAGCTGAATGGCAGACGCTTAACCTAATAAGCCACCCAGGTGCCCTTGAATAATGTTTTTAAATGCATAAGATAAAATATATGGGAGTATAAGAGAGCTAATTATGTTGAAATACAGTTATCAAAATATTTTTGAAATGTGATATAATAATAAGAGTTATCACTTTATTGACACATTAAATAACAAGATCTAGTGGCAGGTCTAATAATTACTATAATTTTCAAATAGTAATGAGCATAAATTATATTTTGAGATATCTGCAACAGTGTTCTAATGTGCTACGAAAATAGTTATGACTTCTATGGGTGACAAAGTCATAGCATGGCTAATATGAGTGTGCTCATTTATGTGATATCACACATCACATAAATGTGATATGCACATTTATAATGGAAGGAAATGCTAATTTTCCATGAGAGGTGAGTGGAAATAGGATATATTTTCCTATCTAAGTTCACAGATAGCCCCCCACTCTGAACTCTAGCCCAGACACACTTCTCTCAACAAGACCCTGGACCTATCCCAGCGACACCTGGGTGGCTCAGTCTGTTAAATGTCTAGCTCTTGATCTCAGCTCGGGCCTTGATCTCATGGTCATGAGTTCAAGCCCTACTTTAGACTCCATTAAAAATATATGTATTAAAAAAACACAAACCCACTACTCCAATGGTAGACAGTTGAATACAGTTGACCCTTGAACAACCTGGGGATTAGGGGTGCCAGCCCAGTGCGGGTGAAAATCCACATAGAACTTTTGACTTCCCAAAAACTTACTAATCGCCTCCTGCTGACCAGAAACCTTACCAATAACATAAACAGTTCATTAACATGCAGTTTGTATGTTGTATATAGTATACGTTCTTACAATAAAGTAAACTAGAAAAAAGGAAAATGTGATTAAGAAAATCATAAGAAGGGGGTGCCTGGATGGCTCCGTCAGTTAAGTGTCTGCCTTTGGCTCAGGTCATGATCCCAGGGTCATGGGATCAAGTGCTGCCCCGGACTCCTTGCTCAGCGGGGAGCCTCCTTCTCTCTCTCCCTCTGCAGCTCCCCCTGCTTGTGCTGTCTTGCTCTCTGTCAACTAAATAAATAAAAACTAAAAAAAGGAAAAAAAAAAAAAAGAAGAAGAAGAGCTACCAAAAGTGGATACTTCATTTAAAAATACAGAAGGGAGGGCATCTGGGAGGCTCAGTGGGTTAAAGCCTCTGGGCTTCAGCTCAGGTCATGATCCCAGGGTCCTGGGATCAAGTCCCACATCGGGCTCTCTGCTCAACAGGGAGCCTGCTTCCCCCTCCCTCTCTCTGCCTGCCTCTCTGCCTCCTTGTGATCTCTGTCAAATAAATAAATAAAATCTTAAATTAAAAAAAAAAAAAGCACAGAAGGGGGCAACAAATAGTGTGCTTCTTCCCTCTCCAAGCTCTGAACCATTCATGAGGTAACCAATAAAAATTCTGGCATATGGAGAGGTGCTTGGGTGGCTCAGTCAGTTAAGCAGCTGACTCTTGTTTTCTGCTCAGGTCATGGGATTGAGCCCCTCCATGCTCAGCGGGGAGTCTGCATGAGAGTCTCTCTCTCTCCCTCTCTCTTTGCCCCTCCCTTGCTCCCTCTTTCTTAAATAAATAAATAAAGAAAGAAAGAAGAAAAGCCTGGGTGGCTCAGTGGGTTAAAGCCTCCGCCTTTGGCTCAGGTCATGATCCCAGGGTCCTGGGATCGAGCCCCGCATTGGGCTCTCTGCTCAGCAGGGAGCCTGCTTCTTCCACTTTCTCTCTCTGACTGCCTCTCTGCCTACTTGTCATCTCTGTCTGTCAAATAAATAAATAAAATCTTAAAAAAAAAAAAAAAGAAAAGTATGGCACGTGGAGACCAGACTATTATGTTTATTATGAACAAAGCTGATTTTGGATAATGCAGCCTATCTCTACCTGTGAGCAGAGAGCCCTCCAAATTCTGCACCCTAGATTTTGGCAGATCTACCCAGCAACTCACAGACAGTGCTGGCGTGAGACAGTTCTCTGCCTGCAGGGAGTAAATATTTCAGCAGGCGTGCAGTCTGATTACATGCTTGTCTTTTACACCCTCAAGCCATTTCCTGGCCTTGGCATCCATCACACCGTACGGCCACGGAATCTTTTTCTCTCTTCTGCGAGCATGTGTCATTCGTCCATTCCTCTCCTCCAACAACTAGCGTTTATAAACGCCTCTCTGGGGCCTGGTGATATGCTAGGTCTCGAGCACAGGATCTCCCAAGACGACAGAAACTGACACAACCTCTCCCCTTGAGGAGATCAGGATGGGGAATGTCATAACGGAAGTAAACAGAGTGTTGTGTTAGACAGTAAGTGTGGAGAAATGACTTAACGAAGCAGGGAGAGAAGGCTTTCTTGGGAAGTGACTTTTAAGATGACACGTCAAGGCCAGGGAGGACCTGGCCAGGGTGTTTATACTGTGGAGGCTGGGGGAGGCTCTGCGCATGGCAGAGCTCAGAAAACGCTCAACAGCAGAGGAGTGATAACTGTCGAACACTTCACATGCTAGGAAAGGAGCACACGAGGGTAAGCCATTATCATTGGTTGATACCGGCAGGTCTACTTTTATTCCACGTCCCTGGGGTACCCGAAGAGACGCTGAGGCAGACCACAGGAAAAGACGTTCACGTAAAGGGCATCTGCCCATCCGGACAGATGCAGGCCCCTTCTCACCAGGCATGAGCTTCTGAGCTCCCAGCCCCACAGAGAAGCCCCCACCCCTTTTTAAGAGATTTTANGCTCCCAGCCCCACAGAGAAGCCCCCACCCCTTTTTAAGAGATTTTATTTATCGATTTATGAGAGAGAGGAAGAACAAGCAAGGGGAGTGGCAGGCAGAGGGAGAAGCAGGCTCCCCACTAAGCAGGGACCCTGATGTGGGACTCGATCCCAGGACCCTGGGATCATAACCAGAGCTGAAGGCAGATGCTTAATGACTGAGCCACCCAGGGCTCCCCCCCTTTTTTAAATAAACATATAATGTATTATTTGCTTCAGGGATACAGGTCTGTGAATCATTGGTCTTACACAATTCACAGTGCTCACCATAGCACATACCCTCCCCAGTGTCCATCTCCCAGCCACCCCATCCTTCCCACCCTCGTCCACTCCAACAACCCTCAGTTTGTTTCCTGACATTTAGAGTCTCTTATGGTTTGTCTCCCTGTCTGGTTTCTTCTTGTTTCATTTTTGCCTCTCTTCCCCTATGATCCTCTGCCTTGTTTCTCAAATTCCACATATGAATGAGATCGTATGATAATTGTCTTTCTCTGGTTGACTTATTTCATTTAGCATAATACCCTCTAGTTCCATCTACATCATTGTAAATGGTAAGATTTCCATTTTTGATGGCTGCATAATATCTGTGTGTGTGTGTATCACATATTCTTTATCCATTCATCTGTCGATGGACATCTGAACTCTTTCCATAGTTTGGCTATTGTGGACATTGTTGCTATAAACATTGGGGTGCACATGCCCCTTTGGACTGCTACATTTGTATCTTTGGGGTAAATACCCCGTAGTGTGATTGCTGGGTCGCAGGGTAGCTCTATGTTCAACATCTTGAGGAGCCTTCATGCTGTTTTCCAAAGTGTCTGCACCAGCTTGCATTCCCACCAACAGTGGAGGAGGCTTCCCCTTTCCAAAGGAGGCCCTTCTATCCCAACACCTGCCTGGCCCCATGCCCACCCGCGAAAGCAAGGGTCTGTTACAGAGGGATGATGACGGTGATGAGACTGTTTATGGATCTTGGAGGAGGACATCATAAATAAAATCAAGCATTCTGTTTCAGTGATGGAAAGTAAAGGCAATGGTATGTGAAACCCCAAAAAGAGCAAGCTGCCATTCCCAAATTAATGTTGGATAGTGGGGGGGGGGGGAGACTCCTGGAGTGTCCTTTCTGACATCAGGGGTCTGGGGAGGAGTACAGAGAAAGAAAAAGGACATTATTTTTGAAGTACACAGAAAGTGCCAGTCACGGCGATGTATGTTGCCT
>NW_019154504.1:17926-20564 GCF_002288905.1 Enhydra lutris kenyoni | reverse complement strand
AGGCAGTACCAGAGGCTTTTCTCTCTGGACTGTATACCTAGGATGGTGTCGGAATGGACGGGTGAGCACATGGGTCCATGGGATATTCTCCCTTTCTGGGGATTCTGACAGGCTCCCAAGAGTTTGGTGTTTTTCTGGGGAAGGGAAGTGTGCTCTTTTCCATCTCAGGGTTCCTTCCCAAACAGGGATTCCAGAGACGGGTTGTGGATCACGTGGCCTGGACAACCGCACCAAGGTTTAGGATTTGGGTCTAGGGGCACAATAGGTTCTCTCTGTGGGATCCTGGTCCAGCCCCGTCAGGCTGTGCTTGAAAGGGGTCTCAGGCTATGAGTCACAAAGCCTGTTTGGGCCCAGTTGCCCCTCCTGAGTGGGCGGGGTCTCATGGGCCATACAGGTGGCTCCCTCTCTGAAAGTAGTACAACCATATCAACATCCACTTTCCTGCCATGTTGAAGGAGGAGTACTCTGTTGTGCTTCAGGTACACACAAGGGCAGGATTTTGCACTAACTTCTGGGGTCAGATACCTGCATACCCAGGTTGGAACGAAATAATGGGCTCGGGCCAAGGCAGTTCCCACCAGCAGGATATCGGTCTCGCTATCTGGTTGGCTAACAGGAGATTGGGTCTCGGAATGTGTTACACAGAGCATTAGTTCACAGGGCTACCTATGATATCAGGGTGCCCTTGAGGGCCCTGTGTTTGGACGCTCATTGGGGGTTTTGGGCAGACCTGTTGGACATTTCTTCTTTCTGTTGGCCAGGTAGAAGGCAGCTTTGTGACTCCAGAATTCCCAAGGTGGAGGTCCTGCTGTCCAAGCTTGTGAGGATCGAAATCTGAAAACACAAGCTATGGTTATGTTCAGTGCCGAGGGCATGACAGTTCCAATGTGCAGCAGCTGTTTCAAGATCTCCAGCACCTGAGGATGGGCGAGGGTGAGATGTCTGCTCACACTGGAATTTGTATATATGATGGCCAACGAATGCTCGGGTGGCCTCAAGAATCCTTGGAGGCTTATCCAAGCTGGAGCTTGTGAGCTGCTCCTAACCTCAAGGTGTCCTTCTGCGGGACAGGGGAAGTCAGCTTAGAGGTCTCCCACATGGATAGATTCGACAGCAGAGCTCTCCGAATGGATGCCTGGAAACCCCATCTTGCGTTACCACAGCAGCCAAGGAACAGGGCAGCTTTGATCCGCTGCCTCTGGTTCGAAGTTCCAAGGGATCTGAGTTGACAGAGGTTCTCAGTCTGACGGGTCCCAATGCTGCTTGGTGTCCAGGGAGACCTTAGGTTGTGGCTGTGGCTCTGGGGCCATGCAGGAATCTCCTAGTTTGAGGGTTGGTCCCCGTTTTCAAGAGCAAGGTTTCCTTCTCGAGACCGGAGGGATTCTATTGTATGCCTAGGGGCCACACGTTGGGACATAAGTTGGTTTTCTAGAACAGGCCTGAGGGACGGAGACCTGAAAGCCTAAGCTGGGTATTAGATGAGGTTCTAGGGGCATGTCAGGTTCAATCTTCAGACTCAGGTCCATTGACATGCGTTTCTTCTTACAGGTAGGTGCTGAAGGTGTGCCAGTCAGACTGCACAGTTTTTCCAGAGCAGCCTATGAAATTGTTTTGGGTTCAGTTGCCTTGAAGGTTTCTCCCATTCTGGAAGTTTTGGGCAACTGAGATGTGCAGAGTATCCTCGGGAGAGCAAGCCCAGTGATGCTGTTTGGTTTTGGAGGTCCAATCCTAGAGGGCATGTGGTCACGACTTTGGGAACCAAGTCTTCAGACAGCAACTCGGGGAAGAATTAGGAGCGAAGTTATGGCAGGCCCGATCTGCAGACCCTGAAAGCAGCTCCTCAGGATTTGCAATTCGGATGCCTGGGAGCATAGCAGAGGGTTTTCTGTCTGGCCTCTATATCCATGATGGCCTCGGAATGATAGGGTTGCTACATTGGTCCATGGGAGGTTCTTCCTATCTGGGGTTTTTCCCCGGCTCCCAAGAGTTTTCTGTCTTTCTTGGGGAAGGGAAGAGTGCTGTTTTCCACGTCAGGGGTCCCGCCCAAAAAAGGATTCCAGAGTGGGGTTGTGGGTCTCGTGGCCTGAACAACCCCACCAAGGGTTAGGATTTGGGCCAAGAGGCACAAGTGGCCTGCTCTCTGGCTTCCTGGTCCAGGCCCCAACAGGGTGCGCTTTAAAGTGGTCTTAGGCTGAGGGACACAATGCCTGCTTGTGCCCAGCTGCCCCTCCTGAGTGGGCGTGGTATCATGGGCCATGTAGCTGGCTTCAACTCTAGAGTAGTACAACTTTCTCAACATCCACATTCCTGCCATGAGGAAGGAGGAGTACTCTGCTGTGATTCAGGTACCCCATAGGCAGGGATTTGCGCTACCTTCTGGGGTCAGATACCTGCATAGCCAGGTAAGCAGGAGAAGACCGGCTCTGACCAAGACAGAGCCCACCTGCAGGATATGTGTAGCGCTCTATGGCTGGCTGACAGGAGGCCGGGGCTCGGGCTGTGTCAGACAGAGCATCACTTCACAGGGCGGCCTATGATATCAGGGTGCCCTTGAGGGCCATGCTGCTGGACCCTCATCTGGGGATTCTGGGCAGACCCATAGGGCATTTCTTCCTTCCGGTGGGCAGGAAGAAGGCAG
>NW_019154504.1:8720-17133 GCF_002288905.1 Enhydra lutris kenyoni | reverse complement strand
TTCTACTGTATGGCTCAGGGACCACAAGTTGTTCCATAAGTTGGTTTCCCAGAACAGGCCGGAGGGACAGAGGCCTGAATACCTAAGCTAGGTTTTGGATGAGGTCCTAGGGGCATGTCAGGTTGAACCTTCGGATTCAGGCCCATTGACGTGCGTGTCTTCCTGGAGCTAGGTGCAGACGGTGTCTCCTACTGCGCCTTTTTTCCAGAGCGGACTATGAATTTGGGGTGGGTTCAGGTGCCTTGAAGTTTTCTCCCATTCTGGACAGTTTGGACAACTGAGATGGTCAGAGTTTATCGGGAGTGCACGCCCAGTGATGTGGTGTGGTTCTGGGTTTCCCATCCTGGAGGGCATGTGGTCAAGGCTTTGGGAACGAGGTCTCAGACAGAAACTTGGGAAAGAATTAGGGGCGATGTTAAAGCAGGCCGTATGTGTGCAGATCCTGAAAGCAGCTCCTCAGGATTTGAAATTCGGGTGCCTGGGAGGGAGTAGCAGAGGCTTTTCTCTCTGGACTGTATACCTAGTAGGGTCTCAGAATGGACGGGTGAGCACATGGGTCCATGGGATATTCTCCCTTTCTGGGGATTCTGCCAGGCTCCCAAGAGTTTCGTGTTTTTTCTGGGGGAAGGGAAGAGTGCTTTTTCCATCTCAGGGGTCATGCCCAAGCAGGGATTCCAGAGACGGGTTTTGGGTCACGTGGCATGGACAACCCCACCAAGGGTTAGGATTTGGGTCTAGGGGCACAATAGGTTCTCTCGGTGGGATCCTGGTCCAGCCCCAATGGGCTGTGCTAGAAAGGGGTCTCAGGCTAAGAGTCACAATGCTTGTTTGTGCCCCGTTGCCCCTCCTGAGTGGGCGTGGTCTCATGGGGCATGCAGGTGCCTCCCACTCTGAAAGTAGTACAACCATATCAACATCGACTTTCCTGCCATGAGGAAGGAGGAGTACTCTGTTGTGCTTCAGGTACACACAAGGGCAGGGTTTTGCCCTACCTTCTGGGGTCAGATACCTGCATACCCAGGTTGGATGGAAATAACGGGCTCGGGCCAAGGCAGTTCCCACCAGCAGGATATGGGTCCCGCTATCCAGCTTGCCGACAGGAGATTGGTTCTCGGGCTGTGTTACACAGAGCATTAGTTCACAGGGCGACCTATGATATCCGGGTGCCCTTGAGGGCCGTGCGGTTGGACGCTCACTTGGGGTTTTGGGCAGACCTGTAAGACATTTCTTCTTTCTGTTGGCCAGGTAAAAGGCATCTTTGTGACTCCAGAATTCCCAAGGTGGAGGGCGTGCTGGCAGAGCTTGTGAGGATCGAATTCTGAAAACACAAGCTATGGTTATGTTCAGTGCCGAGGGCATGACAGTTCCAATGTGCAGCAGCTGTTTCAAGATCTCCAGCACCTGAGGATGGGCGAGAATGAGATGTCTGCTCACACTGGAATTTGTATCCATGATGGCCAATGAATGCTCGGGTGGCCTCAAGAAGCCTTGGCGGATTTATTAAGCTGGAGCTTGTGAGCTGCTCCAAACTACAAGGTGTCCTTCTGAAGGACAGGGGAAGTCAGCTTAGAGGTCTCCCACATGGAAAGATTCGACAGCAGAGCTCTCCGAATGGATGCCTGGAAACCCCACCTCGCGTTACCACAGCAGCCAAGGAACACGGCAGCTTTGATCCGCTGCCTCTGGTTCGAAGTTTCAAGGGATCTGAGTTGACAGAGGTTCTCTGTCTGATGGGTCCCATTGCTGCTTGGTGTCCAGGGAGACCTTAGAATGTGGCTGTGGTCTGGGGCCATGCAGGAATCTCCTAGGCTGAGGGTTGGTCCCCGTTCTCAAGAGCAAGTTTTCCTTCTCGAGACCAGTGGGATTCTATTGTATGACTAGGGGCCACACGTTGGGCCTTAAGTTGGTTTTCCAGAACAGGCCTGAGGGACAGAGGCCTGGAAACCTAAGCTAGGTATTGCATGACATTCTAGGGGCATGTCAGGTTTAATCTTCAGACTCAGGTCCATTGACGTGCGTTTCTTCCTGCAGGTAGGTGCTGAATGTGTGTCAGTCAGACTGCGCATTTTTTCCAGACAGCCTATGAAATCGTGAAGGTTTAGGTGCCTTGAAGTTTTCTCACATTCTGGAAGGTTTAGGCAACTGAGATGAGCAGAGTTCCTTCGGGAGAGCAGGCCCAGTGATGATGTTTGGTTCTGGAGGTCCCATCCTGCAGGGCATGTGGTCACGGCTTTGGGAACCCAGTCTTCAGACAGCAACTCGGGGAAGACTTAGGAGTGAAGTTATGGCAGGCCCGATCTGCAGACCCTGAAAGCAGCTCCTCAGGATTTGCAATTCGGATGCCTGAGAGCAGTAGGAGAGGCTTTTCTGTCTGGACTCTATAGCCAGGATTGCCTCGGAATGATAGGGTTGCTACATGGGTCCATGGGAGGTTCTTCCTATCTGGGGGTTTTCCCCGGCTCCCAAGAGTTTGCTGTCTTTCTGGGGAAGGGAAGTGTGTTGTTTTCAACGTCAGGAGTCCAGCCCAAACAATGATTCCAGAGTGGGTTTGTGGGTCACGTGGCCTGACAACCCCACCAAGGGTTAGGATTTGGGCCAAGAGGCACGAGAGGCCTGCTCTCTGGCTTCCTGGTCCAGTCCCCAACAGGGTGTGCTTTAAAGGGTCTCAGGCTGAGGGTCACAAGTCCTGCTTCTGCCCAGCTGCCCCTCCTGAGTGGGCGTGGTCTCATGGGCCATGTAGCTGGCTCCCACTCTAGAGTAGTACAACCATCTCAACATCCACATTCCTGCCATGAGGAAAGAGGAGTACTCTGCTGTGATTCAGGTTCCCCATAGGCAGGGATTTGCGCTTCCTTTTGGGGTCAGATTCCTGCATACCCAGGTTCGCAGGAGATGACGGGCTCTGACCAAGACAGAGCCCACCTGCAGGATATGTGTCGCGCTCTGTGGCTGGCTGGCAGGAGGCCGGGGCTCGGGCTGTGTCATACAGAGCATCATTTCACAGGGCAGCCTATGATATCAGGGTGCCCTTGAGGGCCATGCTGCTGAACCCTCATCTGGGGATTCTGGGCAGACCCGTAGGGCATTTCTTCCTTCTGGTGGGCAGGAAGAAGGCAGCTTTGTTTTTCCAGAATTCCCATACGGATGGCCTGCTGGCAAGGTGTGTGAGGATGAAGTCTGAAAACAAATCTATGCTTATGTTCAGTCCCGGGGCCATAACAGATCCAATGTGCAGCGTCTGTTCGAGTCCTCAAGCTCTGAGGACGTTCGAGTGTGAGATGTCTGCTCACGCTGCAATTTGTATCCATGATGGCCAACGAATGCTCGTGTGCCCTCAAGAAGCCTTGGCGGCTTTTCCAAGCTGGAGCTTGTGAGCTGCTCCAAACATCAAGGTGTCCTTCAGCGAGAGAGTGGAAGTCCAGTTAGAGGGCTCCAGGGTCCCCATATGGAAAGATTCGATAGCAGAGCTCTCCGAATGGATGCCTGGAAACTCCACCTCCGTTACGACTGAAGCCTAGGAACAGGGCAGCTTTGATCCAGTGGCTCTGCTTCGCAGTTCCAAGGTATCTGAGTTGACGGAGGTTCTCAGTCAGACGGGTCACAATGCTGCTTGGTTTCCAGGGAGACCATAAATGTCCAGTAGCTCTGGGGCCATTCAGGAACATCCTAGCCTGTGGGTGGGACCCCGTTCCCAAGAGCAAAGTTTCCTTATCGGGACCAGAGGGATTCTACTGTATGGCTCATGTAACACACGTTGGGCCATATGTTGGTGTTCCAGAACAGGCCGGACGGACAGAGGCATGAAAACCTAAGCTAGGTTTTGGATGAGGTCCTAGGGGCCTAGGTCAGGTTGAATCTTCGGACTCAGGCCCATTGACGTGCGTGTCTTCCTGGAGTTAGGTGCAGACGGAGTCTCATACTGCGCATTTTTTCCAGAATGGCCTATGAAATTGGGGTGGGTTCAGGTGGCTTGCAGGTGTCTCCCATTCCGGATGGTTTGGGTAACTGAGACGGGCAGAGTTTCCTCGGGAGAGCAGGCCCAGTGATGCATTTTGTTTCTGGGGGTCCAATCCTGGAGGGCATGTGGTCAAGGCTTTGGGAACGAATTCTCCAGACAGCAAATCGGGGAAAAATTAGGGGCAAGGTTATAGCAGTCCCGATGTGCAGATCCTGAAAGCAGCACCTCAGGATTTGAAATTCGGGTGCCTGGGAGGCAGTAGAAAAGGCTTTTGTCTCTGGACTGTATACATAAGATGGTCTCAGAATGGACGGGTGAGCACATGGCTCCATGGGATGTTCTCCCTTTCTAGGGATTCTGCCAAGCTCCCAAGAGTTTGGTGTTTTTCTGGGGGAAGGGAAGAGTGCTCTTTTCCATCACAGGGGTCCTGCCCAAACAGGGATTCCAGAGACGGGTTGTGTGTCACGTGGCCTGGACAACCCCACCAAGGTTTAGGATTTGGGTCTAGGGGCACAATAGGTTCTCTCGGTGGGATCCTGGTCCAGCCCCGACAGTCTGTGCTTGAAAGGGGTCTCAGGCTAAGATTCACAAAGCCTGTTTGGGCCCAGTTGCCCCTCCTGAGTGGGCGTGGTCTCAAGGGACATGCAGGTGGTTCCCACTCTGAAAGTAGTACAACCATATCAACATCCACTTTCCTGCCATGGGGAAGGAGGAGTACTCTGTTGTGCTTCAGGTACACACAAGGGTAGGGTTTTGCACTACCTTCTGGGGTCAGATACCTGCATACCCAGCTTGGATGGAAATAACGGGCTCGGGCCAAGGCAGATCCCACCTGTAGGATATGGGTCCCGCTATCTGGCTGGCCGACAGGAGATTGGGACTCGGGCTGTGTTACACAGAGCATTAGTTCACAGGGCGACCTATGATATCCGGGTGCCCTTGAGGGCCGTGTGGTTGGACGCTCATTTGGGGTTTTGGTCAGACCTGTAGCACATTTCTTCTTTCTGTTGGCTATGTAGAAGGCAGCTTTGTGACTCCAGAATTCCCAAGGTGGAGGGCCTGCTGGCCAAGCTTGTGAGGATCGAAATCTGAAAACACAAGCTATGGTTATGTTCAGTGCCGAGGGCATGACAGTGACAATGTGCAGCAGCTGTTTTAAGATCTCCAGCACCTGAGGATGGGCGAGAGTGAGATGTCTGCTCACACTGGAATTTGTATCCATGATGGCCAACGAAGCTCGGGTGGCCTCAGAAGCCTTGGAGGCTTATCCAAGCTGGAGCTTGTGAGCTGCTCCAAACCACAAGGTGTCCTTCTGCGGGACAGGGGAGGTCAGCATCGAGGTCTCCCACATGGAAGGATTCGACAGCAGAGCTCTCCGAATGGATGCCTGGAAACCCCACCTCGCGTTACCTCAGCAGCCAAGGAACATGGCAGCTTTGATCCGCTGCCTCTGGTTCGAAGTTCCAAGTGAACTGAGTTGACAGAGGTTTTCAGTCTGTCGGGTCACAATGCTGCTTGGTGTCCAGGGAGATCTTAGAATGTGGCTGTGGCTCTGGGGCCATGCGGGAATCTCCTAGGCTGAGGGTTGGTCCCCGTTCTCAAGAGCAAGGTTTCCTTCTCGAGACCAGAGGGATTCTATTGTATGGCTAGTGGCCACACGTTGGGCCATAAGTTGGTTTTCCAGAACAGGCCTGTGGGACAGAGGCCTGAAAACCTAAGCTAGGTATTGGATGAGGTCTAAGGGCATGTTAGGTTGAATCTTCGGACTCAGGCTCATTGACGTGCGTGACTTCCTGCAGGTAGGTGCTGAAGGTGTGTCAGTCAGACTGCGCATTTTTTCCAGAGCAGCCTATGAAATTGGTGTGTGTGCAGGTGCCTTGAAGGTTTCTCCCATTCTGGAAAGTTTGGCAACTGAGATGTGCAGAGTTCCCTTGGGAGAGCAGGCCCAGTGATGCTGTTTGGTTCTGGAGGTCCCATCGTGGAAGGCATGTGGTCACGGCTTTGGGAACCAAGTCTTCAGACAGCAACTCGGCGAAGAATTAGGAGCGAAGATATGGCAGGCCCGATCTGCAGACCCTGAAAGCAGCTCCTCAGGATTTGAAATTCGGATGCCTGGGAGCAGTAACAGAGGCTTTTCTTTCTGGACTCTATATCGAGGATGGCCACGGAATTATAGGGTTGCTACATGGGTCCATGGGAGGTTTGTCCTATCTGGGGTTTTTCCCCGGCTCCCAAGAGTTTGCTGTCTTTCTGGGGGAAGGGAAGAGTGCTGTTTTCCACGTCAGGGGTCCCGCCCATACAAGGATTCCTGAGTGGGGTTGTGGTCACCTGGACTGAACAACCCCACCAAGGGTTAGGATTTGGGCCAAGAGGCACGAGAGAACTGCTCTATGGCTTCCTGGTCCAGCCCCCAACAGGGTGTGCTTTAAAGGGGTCTCATGCTGAGGGACATAATGCCTGCTTTTGCCCAGCTTCCCCTCCTCAGGGGCGATGTCTCATGGGCCATATAGCTAGCTCCCACTCTAGAAAAGTACAACCATCTCAACATCCACATTCCTGCCATGAGGAAGGAGGAGGACTCTGTGAGATTCAGGTTCCCCCATAGGCAGGGATTTGCGGTACCTTCTGGGGTCAGATACCTGCATACCCAGGTTCGCAGGAGATGACGGGCTCTGACCAAGACAGAGCCCACCTGCAGGATATGGGTCGCGCTATGTGGCTGGCTGAAAGGAGGCCGGGGCTCGGGCTGTGTCACAAAGAGCATCAGTTCACAGGGCGGCCTATGATATCAGGGTGCTCTTGAGGGCTATGCTGCTGGGCCCTCATCTGGGGATTCTGGGCAGCCCGGAAGGGCATTTTCCTTCCGGTGGGCAAGCAGAAGGCAACTTTGTTTTTCCAGAATATCCAATATGGATGGACTGCGCAAGGTGTGTGAGGATGGAAGTCAGAAAACAAAGCTATGCTTATGTTCAGTGCCGATGCCATAACAGTTCCAATGTGCAGCGTCTGTTCGAGATCTCAAGCACCTGAGCACGATCGAGTGTGAGATGTCTGTTCATGCTGGAATTTGTCTCCATGATGGCCCACGAATGCTCGTGCGGCCTCTAGAAGCCTTGGCGGGTTTCCGAAGCTGGAGCTTGAGAGCTGCTCCCAACAGCAAGGTGTCCTTCAGCGGGACAGGGGAAGTCCAGTTAGAGGGCTCCAGGGTCCCCATATGGAAAGATTCGATAGCAGAGCTCTCCGAATGGATGCTTGGATATTCCACATCCGTTACCACTGAAGCCTAGGAACAGGGCAACTTTGATCCAGTGGCTCTGCTTCGCAGTTACAAGGGATCTGAGTTGACGGAGGTTCTCAGTCTGACGGGTCACAATGCTGCTTGTTGTCCACGGAGACCTTAGAATGTGGCGGTAGCTCTGGGGCCATGCAGGAACCTCCTAGCCTGTGGGTGGGACCCAGTTCCCAAGAGCAAAGTTTCCTTCTAGAGACCAGATGGGTTCTACTGTATGGCTCAAGGACCACACGTTGGGCCATATGTTGGTTTTCCAGAACAGGCCGGAGGGACCGAGGCCTGAAAACCTATGCTAGGTTTTGATGAGGTCCTAGGGGCATGTCAGGTTGATTCTTCGGACTCAGGCCCATTTGCGTGAGTGTCTTCCTGAAGGTAGGTGCTGAAGGTGTGACAGTCAGAGCGCATTTTTTCCAGAGCAGTCTATGAAATTGGTATGGGTTCAGATGCCTTTAAGTTTTCTCCCATTCTGAAAGGTTTGGGCAACTGAGATGTGCAGAGTTCCGTCGGGAGAGCAGGCCCAGTGATGCTGTTTGTTTCTGGAAGTCCCATCGTGGAGGGCATGTGCTCACGGCTTTGAGAACCAAGTCTTCAGACAACAACTCGTGGAAGAATTAGGAAAGAAGTCTTTCTGGGGAAGGGAAGTGTGCTGTTTTCCACTCAGGGATCCCGCCCAAACAAGGATTCCAGACTGGTGTTGTAGGGTACATGGCCTGGTCAACCCAAGCAAGGGTTAGGATTTGGGCCAAAAGGCACGAGAGGCCTGCTCTCTGGCTTCCTATTCCAACCCCAACAGGGTGTGCTTTAAAGGTGTCTCAGGCTGAGGGTCACAAGGCCTGCTTGTGCCCAGCTGCCCCTCCTGAGTGGGCGTGGTCTCATGGGCCATGTAGCTGGCTCCCAATCTAGAGTAGTACAACCATCTCAACTTCCACATTCCTGCCATTAGGAAGGAGGAGTACTCTGCTGTGATTCCGGTTCCCCCATAGGCAGGGATTTGCGCTACCTTCTGGGTCAGATACCTACCTACCCATGTTCGCAGGAGATGACGGGCTCTGACCAAGACAGTGCCCACCTGCAGGATATGGGTCGCGCTATGTGGCTGGCTGACAGGAGGTCGGGGCTCGGGCTGTGTCAGACAGAGCATCAGTTCACAGGGCGGCCTATGT
>NW_019154504.1:3672-8620 GCF_002288905.1 Enhydra lutris kenyoni | reverse complement strand
GTGGCTGGCTGACAGGAGGTCGGGGCTCGGGCTGTGTCAGACAGAGCATCAGTTCACAGGGCGGCCTATGATATCAGGATGCCCTTGAGGGCCATGCTGCTGGACCATCATGTGGGGATTCTGGGCAGACCCGTAGGGCATTTCTTCCTTCCAGTGGGCAGGCAGAAGGCAGCTTTGTTTTTCCAGAATTCCCAATGTGGATGGCCTGCCGGAAAGGTTTGTGAGGATGGAAGTCTGAAAAGAAAGCTATGCTTATGTTCAGTGCCGAGGCCATAAAAGTTCCAATGTGCGGCGTCTGTTTCGAGATCTCAAGCACCTGAGCACGATCGAATGTGAGATATCTGCTCATGCTGGAATTTGTATCCATGATGGCCCACGAATGCTCGGGCGGCCTCAAGAAGCCTTGGCGGCTTTCAGAAGCTGGATCTTGTGAGCTGCTCAAAACATCAGGTGACCTTCAGTGGGACAGGCAACTCCAGTTAGAGGGCTCCAGGGTCCCCATATGAAAAGATTCGATAGCAGAGCTCTCCGAATGGATGCCTGGAAACTCCACCTCCGTTACCACTGAAGCTCAGGAGCAGGGCAGCTTTGATCCAGTGGCTCTGCTTCACAGTTCCAAGGGATCTAAGTTGACGGAGGTTCTCAGTCTGACGGGTCACAATGCTGCTTGGTGTCCAGGGAGACCTTAGAATGTGGCTGTAGCCCTGGGGCCATGCAGGAACCTCCTAGCCTGTGGGTGGGACCCCGTTCCCAAGAGCAAAGTTTCCTTCACGGACCATAGGGGTTCTACTGTATCGCTCAGGGACCACACGTTGGGCCATATGTTGGTTTCCCAGAACTGGCCGGAGGGACAGAGGCCTGGAAACCCAAGCTAGGTTTTGGATGAGGTCCTAGGGGCATGTCAGGTTGAATCTTCGGACTCAGGCCCATTGACGTGCGTGTCTTCCTGGAGGTAGGTGCTGACAGTGTCTCATACTGCACCTTTTTTCCAGGGCGACCTAAGAAGTTGGGGTGGGTTCAGGTGCCTTGCAGGTTTCTCCCATTCTGGATGGTTTGGGCAATTGCGACGGGTAGAGTTTCCTCGGGAGAGCAGGCCCAGGGATGCGGTGTGGTTCTGGGGGTCCCATCCTGGAGGGCATGTGGTCAATGCTTTGGGAACGATTCTTCAGACAGCAACTCGGGGAAGAATTAGGGGCGAGGTTATGGCAGGCCCGATGTGCAGACCCTGAAAGCAGCTCCTCAGGATTTGAAATTCGGGTGCCTGGGAGGCAGTAGCAGAGGCTTTTCTCTCTGTACTGTATACCTAGGATGGTCTCGGAATGGACAAGTGAGCACATGGGTCCATGGGAAATTATTCCTTTCTGGGGATTCTGCCAGGCTCCCAAGAGTTTGCTGTTTTTCTGGGGGAAGGGAAGAGTGCTCTTTCCATCTCAGGGGTCCTGCCCAAACAGGGATTCCAGAGACGGGTTGTGGGAAACGTGGCCAGGACAACCCTACCATGGGTTAGGATTTGGGTCTAGGGACACAATAGGTTCTCTCTGTGGGATCCTGGACCAGCCCCGACAGGCTGTGCTTGAAAGGGGTCTCAGGATAAGAGTCACAATGCCTATTTGTGCCCAGTTGCCCCTCCTGAGTTGGCGTGGTCTCAGGGGCCATGCAGGTGGCTCCCACTCTGAAAGTAGTACCACCCTTTCAAAGTCCACTTTCCTGCCATGGGGAAGGAGGAGTACTCAGTTGTGCTTCAGGTACACACAAGGGCAGGGTTTTGCACTACCTTCTGGGGTCAGATACCTGCATACCCGGGTTGGATGGAAATAACGGGCTCGGGCCAAAGCAGTTCCCACCAGCAGGTTATGGTTCCCGCTATCTGGCTGGACGACAGGGAATTGGGTCTCCGGCTGTGATACACAGAGCATTAGTTCACAGGGCGACCTATGATATCAGGGTGCCCTTGAGGGCCGTGTGGTTGGACGCTTATTTGGGGTTTTGGCCAGACCTGTAGGACATTTCTTCTTTCTGTTGGCTAGTTAGAAGGCAGCTTTGTGACTCCAGAATTCCCAAGGTGGAGGGCCTGCTGGCAAGGCTTGTGAGGATCGAAATCTGAAAACACAAGTTATGGTTATGTTCAGTGCCGAGGGCATGACAGTTCCAATGTGCAGCAGCTGATACAAGATCCCCAGCACCTAAGGATGGGCGAGGGTGAGATGTCTGCTCACACTGGAATTTGTATCCACGATGGCCAACGAATGCTCGGGAGGCCTCAAGAAGCCTTGGAGGCTTATCCAAGCTGGAGCTTGTGAGCTGCTCCAAACCACAAGGTGTCCTTCTGCGGGACAGGGGAAGTCAGCTTAGAGGTCTCCCACATGGAAAGATTCCACAGCACAGCGCTCCGAATGGATACCTGGAAATCCCACCTCGCGTTACCTCAGCAGCCAAGGAACAGGGCAGCTTTGAACCACTGCCTCTGGTTCGAAGTTCCAAGTGATCTGAGTTGACAGAGTTTCTCAGTCTGACGGGTCCCAATGCTGCTTGTTGTCCAGGGAGACCTTATAATGTGGATGTGGCTCTGGGGCCATGCAGAAATCTCCTAGGCTGAGGGTTGGTCCCCCTTCTCAAGAGCAAGGTTTCCTTCTCGAGACCAGAGTGATTCTATTGTATGGCTAGGGGCCACACGTTGGGCCATAAGTTGGTTTTCCAGAACAGGCCTGAGGGACAGAGGCCCGAAAACCTAAGCTAGGTATTGGATGACGTTCTTGGGACATGTAAGATTCAATCTTCAGACTCACGTCCATTGACGTGCGTTTCTTCCTGCAGGAAGGTGCTGAATGTGTGTCAGTCAGACTGCGCATTTTTTCCAGAGCAGCCTATGAAATTGGTGTGGGTTCAGGTGCCTTGAAAGTTTCTCTCATTCTGGAAGTTTTGGGCAACTGAGATGTGCAGAGTTCCCACGGGAGAGCAGGCCCAGTGATGCTGCTTTGTTCTGGAGGTCCCATCCTGGAGGGCATATGGTCACCAAGTCTTCAGACAGCAACTCGGGGAAGACTTCGGAGCGAATTTATGGCAGTCCCGATCTGCAGACCCTGAAAGCAGCTCCTCAGGATTGGAAATTCGGATGCCTAGGAGCAGTATCAGAGGCTTTTCTCTATGGACACTATATCCAGGATGGCCTCGGAATGATAGCGTTGCTACATGGGTCCATGGGAGGTTCTTCCTAGGTGGGGTTTTTCCCAGGCTCCCAAGAGTTTGCTGTCTTTCTGGGGGAAGGGAAGAGTGCTGTTTTCCACGTCAGGGGTCCCGCCCAAACAAGGATTCGAGAGTGGGGTTGTGGGTCACGTGGTCTGGACAACCCCACTTAGGGTTCGGATTTGGGCAAGAGGCACGAGAAGCCTGCTCTCTGGCTTCGTGGTCTAGCCCCCAACAGGGTGTGCTTTCAAGGCGTCTCAGGCTGAGGGTCTCAATGCCTGCTTGTGCCCAGCTGCCCCTCCTGAGTGGGCGTGTTCTGATGGGCCATGTAGCTGGCTCTCACTCTAGAGTAGTACAACCATCTCAAATTCCACATTCCTGCCATGAGGAAAGAGGAGTACTCTGCTGTGATTCAGGTTCCCCCATTGGCAGGGATTTGCGCTACCTTCTGGGGTCAGATACCTGCATACCCAGGTTCGCAGGAGATGACTGGCTCTGACCAAGACAGAGCCCACCTGCAGGATATGGGTCGTGCTGTGTGGCTGGCTGACAGGAGGTCGGGGCTCGGGCTGTGTCAGACAGAGCATGAGTTACAGGGAGGCCTATGATATCAGGGTGCCCTTGAGGGCCATGCTGCTGGACCCTCATCTGGGGATTCTGGGCAGACCCGTAGGGCATTTCTTCCTTCCGGTGGCAGGCAGAAGGCAGCTTTGTTTTTCCAGAATTCCCAATATGGATGGCCTGCTGGCAAGGTGTTTGAGGTTGGAATCTGAAAACAAAGCTATGGTTATGTTCAGTGACGAGGCCATAATAGTTCCAATGTGCAGCGTCTGTTTCGATATCTCATGCACCTGAGGACGTTCGAGGGTGAGATGTTTGCTCACGCTGGAATTTGTATCCATGATGGCCAACGAATGCTCGTGTGGCCTCAAGAAACCTTGGCGGCTTTCCCAAGCTGAGCTTGTGAGCTACTCCAAACATCAAGCTGTCCTTCAGCGGGATAGTGGAAGTCCAGTTAAAGGGCTCCAGGGTCCCCATATGGAAAGATTCGATAGCAGAGCTCTCCGAATGGATGCCTGGAAACTCCACCTCCGTTACCACTGAAGCCTAGGAGCAGGGCAGCTTTGATCCAGTGGCTCTGCTTCGCAGTTCCAAGGTATCTGAGTTGACGGAGGTTCTCAGTCTGTCGGGTCACAATGCTGCTTGGTGTCCAGGGAACCCTTCTAATGTGGCGGTAGCTCTGGGGCCATGCAGGACCTCCTAGCCTGTGGGTGGGACCCCGTTCCCAAGAGCAAAGTTTCCTTCTCGGTACCATAGGGAATCTACTGTATTTTTCCAGAACAGGCCGGAGGGACAGAGGCCTGAAAAACTTAGCTAGGTTTTGGATGATGTCCAAGGGGCATATAAGGTTAAATCTTCGGACTCAGGCCCATTGACGTGCGTGTCTTCCTGGAGGGAGGTGCTGACAGTGTCTCATACTGCGCCTTTTTTCCAGAGCGGCCTATGAAATTGGGGTGGGTTCAAGTGCCTTGCAGGTTTCTCCCATTCTGGATGGCTTGGACAACTGAGACGGGCAGAGTTTCCTTGGGAGAGCAGACCCAGGGATGCAGTGTGGTTCTGGGGGTCCCATCCTGGAGGGCATGTGGTCAAGGCTTTTGTAACGAAGTCTTCAGACAGCCACTCGGGGAAGAATTAGGGGCGAGGTTATGGCAGGCCCGATGTGCAGACCCTGAAGGCAGCTCCTCAGGATTTGAAATTCGGGTGC
>NW_019154504.1:0-1878 GCF_002288905.1 Enhydra lutris kenyoni | reverse complement strand
TCTCCCATTCTGGAAGGTTTGGGCAACTGAGATGTGCAGAGTTCCCTCGGGAGAACAGGCCCAGTGATGCTGTTTGGTTCTGGAAGTCCCATCCTGGAGGGCATGTGGTCACGGCTTTGGGAACCAAGTCTTCAGACAGCAACTCGGGGAAGAATTAGGAGCGAAGTTATGGCAGGCCCGATCTGCAGACCCTGAAAACAGCTCGTCAGGATTTGAAATTCGGATGCCTGGGAGCAGTAGCAGAGGCTTTTCTGTCTGGACTCTTAATCAAGGGTGGCCTCGGAATGATAGGGTTGCTACATGGGTCCATGGGTGGTTCCTCCTATCTGGGGTTTTTCCCTGGCTCCCAAGAGTTTGCTGTCTTTCTGGGGGAAGGGAAGAGTGCTGTTTTCCACATCAGGGGTCCCGCCCAAACAAGGATTCCAGAGTGGGGTTGTGGGTCACGTGGCCTGGACAAACCCACCTAGGGTCGGATTTGGGTCAAGAGGCACGAGAGGCCTGCTCTCTGGCTTCCTGCTCCAGCCCCCAACAGGGTGTGCTTTCTAGGGGACTCAGGCTGAGGGTCACAATGCCTGCTTGTGCCCAGCTGCCCCTCCTGAGTGGGCATGGTCTCATGGGCCATGTAGTTGGCTCCCACTCTAGAGTAGTATAACCATCTCCACATCCACATACCTGCCATGAGGAAGGAGGAGTACTCTGCTGTGATTCAGGTTCCACCATAGGCAGGGATTTGCGCTAACTTCTGGGGTCAGACACCTGCATACCCAGGTTCGCAGGAGATGACGGGCACTGACCAAGACAGAGCTCAACTGCAGGTTATGGGTCGCGTTGTTTGGCTGGCTGACAGGAGTTAGGGCTCGTGCTGTGTGAGACAGAGCATCAGTTCACAGGGCGGCCTGTGATATCAGGGTGCCCTTGAGGGCCATGCTGCTCAACCCTCATCTGCGGATTCTGGGCAGACCCGTAGGGCATTTCTTCCTTCCGGTGGGCAGCCAGAAGGCATCTTTGTTTTTCCAGAATTCCCAATATGGATGGCCTGCTGGCAATGTGTGTGAGGATGCAAGTCTGAAAACAAAGCTATGGTTATGTTCAGTGCCGAGGCCATAATAGTTCCAATGTGCTGCGTCTGTTTCGAGATGTCAAGCACCTGAGGACGGTCGAGTGTGAGATGTCTTCTCACGCTGTAATTTGTATCCATGAAGACAGCGAATGCTCGTGTGGCCTCAAGAAGCCTTGGCGGCTTTCCCAAGCTGGAGCTTGTGAGCTGCTCCAAATCACAAGGTGTCCTTCTGCGGGACAGTGGAAGTCAGCTTAGAGGTCTTCCAAATGGAAAGATTCGATAGCAGAGCTCTCCGAAATGATGCCTGGAACACCACCTCCGTTACCACTGAAGCCTAGGAACAGGGCAGCTTTGATCCAGTGGCTCTGCTTCGCAGTTCCAAGGGATCTGAGTTGACAGAGGTTCTCAGTCTGACGGGTCACAATGCTGCTTGGTGTCCAGGGAGACCTTAGAATGTGGCGGTAGCTCTGGGTCCATGCAGGAACCTCCAAGCCTGTGGGTGGGACCCTGTTCCCTAGAGCAAAGTTTCCTTCTCGGGACCAGAGGGGTTCTACTGTATGGCTCAGGGACCATACGTTGGGCCATATGTTGGCTTTCCAGAATAGGCCGGAGGGACATAGGCCTGAAAACCTAAGCTAGGTTTTGGATGACGTCCTAGGGGCATGTCAGGTTGAATCTTCGGACTCTGGCCCATTTACGTGCGTGTCTTCCTGGAGGTAGGTGCTGAGGGTGTCTCATACTGCGCCTTTTTTCCAGAGCGGCCTAAGAAGTTGGGGTGGGTTCAGGTGCCTTGCAGGTTTCTCCCATTCTGGATGGTT